>NW_026870979.1:1800000-1964960 GCF_033118175.1 Dama dama
TTTTTCACACCTTTTCAGGCTCTTCATATTTTTCAACACCGTTTCATCCTGCTTCTATTTTTCAGGCCGTTTCATGCTCCTCATATTTTTCACACCTTTTGAAGCTCTTCATATTTTTCACACCTTTTCAGGCTCGTCATGTTTTTGAACACTGCTTCATGCTCCTCCTATTTTTCAGACCGTTTCATGCTCCTCACATTTTTGACACCTTTTGAAGCTCTTCATATTTTTGACACCTTTTCAGGCTCTTCATGTTTTTGAAGACCGTTTCATGCTCCTTCTATTTTTCAGACCATTTCTTGCTCTTCATATTTTTGACACCTTTTGAAGCTCTTCATATTTTTCACACCTTTTCAGGCTCTTCATGTTTTTGAACACCGCGTCATGCTCCTCCTATTTTTCAGACCTATTCATGCTCCTCATATTTTTGACATCTTTTGAAGCTCTTCATATATTTAACACCTTTTCAGGCTCTTCACGTTTTTGAACACCGCTTCATGCTCCTCCTATTTTTCAGACTGTTTCATGCTCATCTAATTTTTGACACTTTTTGAAGCTTTTCATATTTTTCACACCTTTTGAAGCTCTTCATATTTTTCACACCTTTTCAGGCTCTTCATGTTTTTGAACACCGCTTCGTGCTGCTTCTATTTTTCAGAACGTTTCATGCTCCTCATATTTTTGACACGTTTTGAAGCTCTTCATATTTTCCACACCTTTTCAGGCTCTTCACGTTTTTGAACAACGCTTCATGCTCCTCCTATTTTTCAGACCGTTTCATGCTCCTCGTATTTTTGACACCTTTTGAAGCTCTTCATATTTTTCACAACTTTTCAGGCTCTTCATGTTTTTGAACACCACTTCATGCTCCTCCTATTTTTCAGACAATTTCATGCTCCTCATATTTTTCACACCTTTTCAGGCTCTTCATGTTTTTGAACACAGCTTCATGCTCCTCCCATTTTTCAGACCGTTTCATGCTCCTCATATTATTGACACCTTTTGAATCTCTTCATATTTTTCACACCTTTTCAGGCTCTTCATGTTTTTCAACACCGCCTTATGCTCCTCCTCTTCATCAGACTTTTTCATGTTCCTCATGTAATTCACACCTTTTGAAGCTCTTTACATTTTTCACACCTTTTCAGGCTCTTCATGTTTTTGAACACAGCTTCATGCTCCTCCCATTTTTCAGACCGTTTCATGCTCCTCATATTTTTCACACCTTTTGAAGCTCTTCATATTTTTCACACATTTTCAGGCTCTTCATGTTTTTCAACACCGTTTCATGCTGATTCTATTTTTCAGACCGTTTCATGCTCCTCATATTTTTCACACCTTTTGAAGCTCTTCATATTTTTCACACCTTTTCAGGCTCTTCATGTTTTTCAACACCATTTCATGCCGCATCTATCTTTCAGACCGTTTCATTCTTCTCATATTTTTGACACCATTTGAAGCTCTTCATATTTTTCACACCTTTTCAGGCTCTTCATGTTTTTGAACACCGCTCATGATCCTCCAAATTTTCAGACCGTTTCATGCTCTTCATGTTTTTAACACCTTTTGAAGCTCTTCATATTTTTCACACCTTTTCAGGCGCTTTATGTTTTTCCACACCACTTCATGCTTCTCCTATTTTTCAGAAAGATTTCATGCTCCTCCTGAATTTCACACCTTTTGAAGCTCTTCATGTTTTTCACACCTTTTCAGGCTCTTGATGTGATTCAACACCACTTCATGCTACTCTTGTTTTTCAGACCGTTTCATGCTCCTCATATTTTTGACACCTTTAGAAGCTCTTCATATTTTTAACACCTTTTCAGGCTCTTCATGTTTTTGAACACCGCTTCATGCTCCTCCTATATTTCAGACCGTTTCATGCTCCTCATTTATTTCACACCTTTTGAAGCTCTTCATATTTTTCACACCTTTTGAAGCTCTTTAAATTTTTCACACTTTTTCAGGCTCTTCATTTTTTTGAACACCGCTTCATGCTGCTTCTGTTTTTCAGACCGTTTCATGCTCCTCATATATTTGACACGTTTTGAAGTTCTTCATATTTCTCACAGCTTTTCAGGCTCTTCACGTTTTGAACACAGCTTCATGCTCCTCCCATTTTTCAGAACGTTTCATGCTCTCATGAATTTCACACCTTTTGAAGTTCTTCATATTTCTCACACCTTTTCCGGCTCCTCTTGTTTTTGATCACCGTTTCATGCTCCTCCTATTTTTCAGAACGTTTCATGCTCTCATGAATTTCACACCTTTTGAAGTTCTTCATATTTCTCACACCTTTTCAGGCTCCTCTTGTTTTTGATCACCGTTTCATGCTCCTCCTATTTTTCAGACCGTTTCATGCTCATCTCATTTTTGACACCTTTTGAAGCTCTTCATATTTTCACATCTTTGGAAGCTCTTCATATTTTTCACACTTTTTCAGTCTCTTCATGTTTTTCAACACCCTTTCTTGCTCTTCCTTTTTCAGACAGTTTCATGCTCCTCATATTTTTGACACCTTTTGAAGCTCTTCATATTTTTCACACCTTTTCAGGCTCTTCATGTTTGTCAACACCATTTCATGCCGCATCTATTTTTCAGACCGTTTCATGCTCCTCATATTTTTCACACCTTTTGAAGCTCTTCATATTTTTCACAACTTTTCAGGCTCTTCATGTTTTTGAACACCATTTCATGCTCCTCCTATATTTCAGAGTGTTTCATGCTCCTCATGTATTTCACACCTTTTGAAGCTCTTCATATTTTTCACACCTTTTCAGGCTCTTCATGTTTTTCCACACCACTTCATGCTTCCCCTATTTTTCAGACCGTTTCATGCTCCTCATATTTTTGACACCTTTTGAAGCTCTTCATATTTTTCACAACTTTTCAGGCTCTTCATGTTTCTGATCACCGTTTCATGCTCCTAATATCTTTCAGACCGTTTCATGCTTCTCATATTTTTGACACCATTTGAAGCTCTTCATATTTTTCACACCTTTTCAGGCTCTTCATATTTTTGAACACCGCTCATGATCTTCCAAATTTTCAGACCGTTTCATGCTCTTCATATTTTTGACACCTTTTGAAGCTCTTCATATTTTTCACACCTTTTCAGGCTCTTCATGTTTTTCCACTTCACTTCATGCTTCTCCTATTTTTCAGACCGTTTCATGCTCCTCATGAATTTCAAACCTTTTGAAGCTCTTCATATTTTTCACAAATTTTCAGGCTCTTCATGTTTCTGATCACCGTTTCATGCTCCTCCTATCTTTCAGACCGTTTCATGCTTCTTCTATTTTTGACTCGATTTGAAGCTCTTCATATTTATCACACCTTTTCAGGCTCCTCATGTTTTTGATCACCGTTTCATGCTTCTCCTATTTTTCAGAACGTTACATGCTCCTCATATTTTTCACACCTTTTGAAGCTCTTCATATTTTTCAACCTTTTTAGGCTCTTTATGTTTTTGAACACGGTTTCATGCTCCTCCTATTTTTCAAACTGTGTCATGCTCATCTCATTTTTAACAACTTTTGAAGCTCTTCATATTTTTCACAGCTTTTGAACCTCTTCATATTTCTCAAACGTTTTCAGGCTCTTCATGTTTTTCAACACCCCTTCTTGCTCATCCTATTTTTCAGACCGTTTCATGCTTCTCTCATTTCTGACACATTTTGAAGCTCTTCATATATTTCACACATTTTCAGGCTCTTCATGTTTTTCAACACCACTTCATGTTCCGCCTATTTTTCAGACCGTTTCATACTCATCTCGCTTTTGACACATTTTGAAGCTCTTCATATTTTCTACAACTTTTGAAGCTCTTCATATTTTTCAAACGTTTTCAGGCTCTTAATCTTTTTCAACACCGCTTCTTGCTCCTCCTATTTTTCAGACACTTTCATGCTCCTCATATTTTCCACACCTTTTGAAGCTCTTCATATTTTTCACACCTTTTCAGGCTCTTCATGTTTTTGAACACCGTTTCATGCTGACCCTATTTTTCAGACCGTTTCATGCTCCTCATATTTTTGACACCTTTTGAAGCTCTTCATATTTTTTCACACCTTTTCATGTTCTTCATGTTTTTCCACACCGCTTCATGCCTCTCCTATTTTTCAGACCGTTTCATGCTCCTCATATTTTTGACACCTTTTGAAGCTCTTCATATTTTTCACACATTTTCAGGCTCTTCATGTTTTTCAACAGCGATTCATGCTCCTCATATTTTTGACACCTTTTGAAGCTCTTCATATTTTTCACACCTTTTCAGGCTCTTCATGTTTTTCAAAGCCACTTCATGCTTCTCCTATTTTTCAGACCGTTTCATGCTCCTCTCATTTCTGACACATTTTGAAGCTCTTCATATATTTAACACCTTTTCAGGCTCTTCATGTTTTTCAAAGCAACTTCATGCTTCTCCTATTTTTCAGACCGTTTCATGCTCATCTCATTTTTGACACCTCTTGAAGCTCTTGATATTTTCCCACCTTTTCAGGTTCTTCATGTTTTTCAACACCGCTTCATGCTCCTCCTATTTTTCAGACCGTTTCATGCTCCTCATATTTTTGACACCTTTTGAAGCTCTTAATATATTTCACACCTTTTCAGACTCTTCATGATTTCCAACACCGCTTCATGCTCCTCATATTTTTCAGACCGTTTCATGCTCATCTCATTTTTATCACCTTTTGAAGCTCTTCATATTTTTCACAACTTTTGAAGCTCTTCATATTTTTCACAGGTTTTCAGGCTCTTCATGTTTTTCAACACTACTTCATGCTTCTCCTATTTTTCAGACCGTTTCATGCTCCTCATATTTTTCACACCTTTTGAAGCTCTTCATATTTTATCCACCTTTTCAGGCTCTTCGTGATTTTCAACACCGCTTCATGCTCTCCCTATTTTCCAGACCGTTTCATGCTCCTCATGTATTTCCAACCTTTTGAAGCTCTTCATATTTTTCACAACTTTTCAGGCTCTTCATGTTTTTGAACACGGTTTCATGCTCCTCCTATTTTTCAGACCGTTTCATGCTCCTCGTGTATTTCACTCCTTTTAAAGCTCTTCATATTTTTCACACCTTTTCAGGCTCCCCATGTTTTTCAACACCGCTTCATGCTCGTCATATTTTCCAGACCATTTCAAGCTCGTCTCATTTTTGACACCTTTTGAAGCTCTTCATATTTCTCACAACTTTTAAGCTCTTCATGTTTTTCACACGTTTTCAGGCTCTTCATGTTTTTGAACACCGCTTCATGCTCCTCCTATTTTTCAGACCCGTTCATGCTCCTCATATTTTGACACCTTTTGAAGCTCTTCATATTTTTCACACCTTTTCAGGCTTTTCATGTTTTTCAACACCGCTTCATTCTCTTCCTATTTTTCAGACCGTTTCATGCTCCTCATATTTTTGACACCTTTTGAAGCTGTTCATATTTTTCACACCTTTTCATGCTTTTCAAGTTTTGGAACACCGCTTCATGCTCCTCCTATTTTTCAGACCGGTTCATGCTCCTCATATTTTTGACACCTTTTGAAGCTCTTCATATTTTTCACACCTTTTCATGCTCTTCATGTTTTTGAACAACGCTTCATGCTCCTCCTATTTTTCAGACCGGTTCATGCTCCTCATTTTTTTGACATCTTTTGAAGCTCTTCATATTTTTCACACCTTTTCATGTTCTTCATGTTTTTCAACACCGCTTCATGCTTCTCCTATTTTTCAGACCGTTTCATGCTCCTCATATTTTTGACACCTTTTGAAGCTGTTCATATTTTTCACACCTTTTCATGCTTTTCAAGTTTTGGAACACCGCTTCATGCTCCTCCTATTTTTCAGACCGGTTCATGCTCCTCATATTTTTGACACCTTTTGAAGCTCTTCATATTTTTCACACCTTTTCATGCTCTTCATGTTTTTGAACAACGCTTCATGCTCCTCCTATTTTTCAGACCGGTTCATGCTCCTCATATTTTTGACACCTTTTGAATCTCTTCATATTTTTCACACCTTTTCAGGCTCTTCATGTTTTTGAACACCACTTGTGTTCCTCCTATTTTTCAGACCGTTTCATTCTCCTCATATTTTTGACACCTTTTGAAGCTCTTCATATATTTCACTCTTTTCAGGCTCTTCATGTTTTTCAACACCACTTCTTGCTTCTCCTATTTTTCAGAACGTTACATGCTCCTCGTATTTTTCACACCTTTTGAAGCTCTTCATGTTTTTCAACCTTTTTAGGCTCTTCATGTTTTTGAACACGTTTTCATTCTCCTCCTATTTTTCGAACTGTGTCATGCTCATCTCATTTTTAACAACTTTTGAAGCTCTTCATATTTTTCACACCTTTTGAAGGTCTTCATATTTCTCAAACGTTTTCAGGCTCTTCATGTTTTTCAACACCCCTTCTTGCTCATCCTATTTTTCAGACCGTTTCATGCTTCTCTCATTTCTGACACATTTTGAAGCTCTTCATATATTTCACACCTTTTCAGGCTCTTCATGTTTTTCAACACCACTTCATGCTCCTCCTATTTTTCAGACCGTTTCATACTCATCTCGCTTTTGACACATTTTGAAGCTCTTCATATTTTCCACACCTTTTAAAGCTCTTCATATTTTTCAAACATTTTCAGGCTCTTAATCTTTTTCAACACCGCTTCTTGCTCCTCCTATTTTTCAGACCGTTTCATGCTCCTCATATTTTTGACACGTTTTGAAGCTCTTCATATTTTTCACACCTTTTCAGGCTCTTCATGTTTTTGAACACCGTTTCATGCTCCTCCTATTTTTCAGACCGTTTCATGCTCCTCATATTTTTGACACCTTTTGAAGCTCTTCATATTTTTCACACCTTTTCAGGCTCTTCATGTTTTTCAAAGCCACTTCATGCTTCTCCTATTTTTCAGACCGTTTCATGCTCCTCTCATTTCTGACACCTTTTGAAGCTCTTCATATATTTCACACATTTTCAGGCTCTTCATGTTTTTCAACACCACTTCATGCTCCTCCTAATTTTCAGACCGTTTAATGCTCCTCCTGCATTTCACACCTTTTGAAGCTCTTTATATTTTTCACACCTTTTTAGGCTCTTCATGTTTTTGAACACGATTTCATTCTCCTCCTATTTTTCGGACTGTTTCATGCTCATCTCATGTTTGACACCTTTTGAATCTCTTCATATTTCTCAAACGTTTTCACGCTCTTCATGTTTTTCAACACCCCTTCTTGCTCATCCTATTTTTCAGACGTTTCATGTTTCTATCATTTCTGACAACTTTTGAAGCTCTTCATATATTTCACACATTTTCAGGCTCTTCATGTTTTTCAATACCACTTCATGCTCCTCCTATTTTTCAGACCTTTTCATGCTCATCTCACTTTTGATACATTTTGAAGCTCTTCATATTTTCCACACCTTTTGAAGCTCTTCATATTTTTCAAACGTTTTCAGGCTCTTCATTTTTTTCAACACCGCTTGTTGCTCCTCCTATTTTTCAGATCGTTTCATGCTCCTCATATTTTTGACACGTTTTGAAGCTCTTCATATTTTTCACACCTTTTCAGGCTCTTCATGTCTTTGAACACCGTTTCATGCTGCTCCTATTTTTCAGATCTTTTCATGCTCCTCATATTTTTGACTCATTTTGAAGCTCTTCATTTTTTTCACACCTTTTGAAGCTCTTCATATTTTTCACACCTTTTCAGGCTCTTCATGTTTATTACACCGCTTCATGCTGCTCCTATTTTTCAGACCGTTTCATGCTCCTCATATTTTTGACACCTTTTGAAGGTCTTCATATCTTTCACACCTTTTCAGGCTCTTCATGTTTTTGAACAACGCTTCATGCTCCTCCTATTTTTGAGACCGTATCATGCTCCTCAAATGTTTGACACATTTGAAGCTCTTCATATTTTTCTCCCCTTTTCAGGCTCTTCATGTTTTTCAATACCACTTCATGCTCCTTCTGTTTCTCAGACCGTTTCATGCTCCTCATATTTTTGACACTTTTTGAAGCTCTTCCTATTTTTCACACCTTTTCATGCTCTTCATGTTTTTCTACACCGTTTCAAGCTCCTCCTATTTTTCAGAGCGTTTTATGTTCCTCATATATTTCACGCGTTTTGAAGCTCTTCATATATTTCACACCTTTTCAGGCTCTTCATGTTTTTCAACACCGTTTCATTCTCCTCCTGTTTTTCAGACCGTTTCATGCACCTCATATTTTTGACACCTTTTGAAGCTCTTCATGTATTTCACACTTTTTCAGGCTCTTCATGTTTTTCATCACCGCTTCATGCTCCACCTATTTTTCAGACCGTTTCATGCTCCTCATATTTTTGACACCTTTTGAAGCTCTTCATTTATTTCACTCTTTTCAGGCTCTTCATGTTTTTCAACACCGTTTCATGCTCCTCATATTTTTGACACTTTTTGAGTCTCTTCAAATTTTTCACACCTTTTCAGGCTCTTCAAGTTTTTCAACACCGCTTCGTGCTCCTCCTATTTTTCAGACCGTTATATACTCCTCATATTTTTGACACCTTTTGAAGCTCTTCATATATTTCACACCTTTTCAGGCTCTTCATGTTTTTCAACAGTGCTTCATGCTCCACCTCTTTTTCAGACCGTTTAATTCTCCTAATATTTTTCACACTTTTTCAGGCTTTTCATGTTTTTCAATACCGCTTCATATTCCTCTGATTTTTCAGACCATTTCATGATTCTCATATTTTTGACACCTTTTGAAGCTCTTCATACATTTCACACCTTTATTGGCTCTTCATGCTTTTCAACAACGCTTCATGCTCCTCCTATTTTTCAGAACGTTTCATGCTCCACATATTTTTCACCCCTTTTGAAGCTCTTCATATTTTTCACACCTTTTCAGGCTCTTCATGTTTTTCAACACAGCTTCATGCTCCTCCTATTTTTCAGACCGTTTCATGCTCCTCATATTTTTGACACCTTTTGAAGCTCTTCATATTTTTCACACCTTTTCAGGCTCTTCATGTTTTTCAACACAGCTTCATGCTCCTCCAATTTTTCAGAAGGTTTCATGCTCTTCATATATTTGACACCTTTTGAAGCTTTTCATATTTTTCACACAATTTCAGGCGCTTCATGGTTTCAACACCGCTTTATGCTCCTCCTATTTTTCAGACCGTTTCCTGCTCCACATATTTTTAACACATTTTGAAGCTCTCCATATTGTGCACACCTTTTCATTCTCTTCATGTTTTTCAACACCGCTTCATGCTCCTCTTACTTTTGAGACCTTTTCATTCTCCTCATATTTTTGACACCTTTTGAAACTCTTCCTGATTTTCACACCTTTTCATGCTCTTCATCTTTGCAACACCGCTTCATGCTCCTCCTATTTTTCAGACAGTTTCATGCTCCTCATATTTTTCGCACCTTTTGAAACTCTTCATGTTTTTCACACCTTTTCAGGCTGTTCATGTTTTTCAACACCGCTTCATGCTCCTCCTTCTTTTCAGCCCGTATCATTCTCCTCATATTTTTCACATCTTTAGAAGCTCTTCATATATTACACAACTTTTCAGGCTCTTCATGTTTTTCAACCTCGCTTCATGCTCCTCCTATTTTTCAGACCGTTTCATGTTCCTCATATTTTTGACACCTTTTGAAGCTCTTCATATATTTCACTCTTTTCAGGCTCTTCATGTTTTTCAACACCGTTTCATGCTCCTCCTATTTTTCAGACCGTTTCATGCTCCTCATATTTTTGACACTTTTTGAAGCTCTTCATGTTTTTCACACCTTTTCAGGCTTTTCAAGTTTTTCAACACCGCTTCATGCGCCTCCTATTTTTCAGACTGTTTCAGGCTCCTAATATTGTCAACACCTTTTCAGGCTCTTCATATTTTTCAACACCGCTTCATTCTCCTCCTGTTTCTCAGAGCGTTTCAGGTTCCTCATATATTTCACGCCTTTTTAAGCTCGTCATATATTTCACACCTTTTCAGGCTCTTCATATTTTTCAACACCGCTTCATGCTCCTCCAATTTTTCAGACCGTTTCATGCTCCTGAAATTTTTGACACCTTTTGAAGCTCTTCATATATTTCACAACTTTTCAGGCTCTTCATGTTTTTCAACACCGCTTCATGCTCCTCCTATTTTTCAGACCGTTTCATGCTCCACAAATATTAGACAACTTTTGAATCTCTTCATATTTTTCACACCTTTTCAGGCAATTCTTGTTTTTGAACACCGCTTCATGCACCTCCTATTTGTCAGACTGTTTCATGCTCTTCATATTTTTGAAACATTTTGAAACTCTTTATATTTTTCACACCTTTTCAGACTCTTCATGTTTTTCAACACCGCTTCTTGCTCCTCCTATTTTTCAGACCGTTTCATGCTCCTCATATATTTGACACCTTTTGAAGCTGTTCATATTTTTCACACCTTTTCAGGCTCTACATATTTTTGAACACCGTTTCATGCTCCTTCTATTTTTAAGACCGTTTCATACACCTCATATTTTTGACACTTTTTGAAGCTCTTCATGTTTTTCACACTTTTTCAGGCTCTTCATGTTTTTGAACACCGCTTCATGCTTCTCCTTTTTTTCAGACCGTTTCATGCTCCTCATAATTTTCACACTCTTTGAAGCTCTTCATATTTTTCACACCTGTCAGGCTCTTCATGTTTTTGAACACCGCTTCATGCTTCACCTATTTTTCAGACCGTATCATGCTCCTCATATTTTCCCCACCTTTTCAGGCTCTTCATATTTTCGAACACCGCTTCATGCTCCTCCTATTTTTCAGGCCGTTTCATGCTCCTCATATTTTTGACACCTTTTGAAGCTCTTCATGTTTTTCACACCTTTTCAGGCTTTTCAAGTTTTTCAACACCGCTTCATGCGCCTCCTATTTTTCAGACCGTTTCAGGCTCCTAATATTGTTAACACGTTTTCAGGATCTTCATATTCTGCAACACCGCTTCATTTTCCTCCTGTTTCTCAGAGCGTTTCAGGTTCCTCATATATTTAACGCCTTTTTAAGCTTGTCATATATTTCACACCTTTTCAGGTTCTTCATATGTTTCAACACCGATTCATTCTCCTCCTGTTTCTAAGAGCGTTTCAGGTTCCTCATATATTTCCCGCCTTTTGAAGCTCTTCATATATTTCACACTTTTCAGGCTCTTCATATTTTTCAACACCGCTTCATGCTCCTCCAATTTTTCAGAACGTTTAATGCTCCTAAAATTTTTGACACCTTTTGAAGCTCTTCATATATTTCACACCGTTTCAGTCTCTTCAGGTTTTTCAACACCGCTTCTTGCTCCTCCTATTTTTCAGACCGTTTCATGCTCCTCATAATTTTGACACCTTTTTAAGCTCTTCATATTTTTCACAACTTTTCAGGATCTTCATGTTCTTCAACACCAATTGATGTTCCTCCTATTTTTCAGACCGTTTCATGCTCCTCATATTTTTCACACCTTTTGAAGCTCTTAATATATTTCACACCTTTTCAGGCTCTTCATGTTTTTGAACACCGTTTCATGCTAGTCCTATTTTTCAGACCATTTCATGCTCCTCATTTTTTGACACCTTTTGAAGCTCTTCATATTTTTCACATCTTTTCAGGCTCTTCATGTTTTTGAATACTGTTTCATGCTCCTCATATTTTTGACACGTTTTGAAGCTCTTCATATATTTCACACCTTTTCAGGCTCTTCATGTTTTTCACAACCGCTTCATGCTCCACCTATTTTTAAGACCGTTTCATGCTCCTAATATTTTTAACACCTTTTCAGGCTCTTCATGTTTTTCAACACCGCTTCATGCTGCTCCTATTTATCAGACTGTTTCATTCTCTTCAAATTTTTGACACCTTTTGAAGCTTTTCATAATTTTCACACCTTTTCAGGCTCTTCACGTTTTTCAACACCGCTTCATGCTCCTCCTATTTTTCAGAGTGTCATGCTCCTCATTTTTTTGACACTTTTTGAAACTCTTCATATTTTTCACACCTTCTCAGGCTCTTCATGTTTTTCAACACCGTTTCATGCTCCTCCTATTTTTCAGACTTTTTCATGCTTCTCATATTTTTGACACGTTTTGAAGCTCTTCATATTTTTCACACCTTTTCAGGCTCTTCATGTTTTTGCACACCGTTTCATGCTCCTCCTTTTTTTCAGACCGTTTCATCCTCCTCATATTTTTGACACCTTTTGAAGCTCTTCATATTTTTCACAATTTTTCAGGGAATTAATGTCTTTCAAGACCGATTCATTGTCCTCCAGTTTTTCAGACTGTTTCATGCTCCTCATATTTTTGACATCTTTTGAAGCTCTTCATATTTTTGACACCATTTCAGGGTATTCATGTGTTTCAAGACCGCTTCATGCTCCTCCAAATTTTCAGACCGTTTCATGCTCCTCATATTTTTGACACCTTTTGAAGCTCTTCATATATTTCACAACTTTTCAGGCTCTTCATGCTTTTCAACAGCGCTTAATGCTCCTCCTATTTTTCAGAACGTTCCATACTCCTAACTTTTTTGACACCTTTTGAAGCTCTTCATATATTTCACACTTTTCAGGCTCTTCATGTTTTTCAACACCGCTTCATGCTCCTCCAATTTTTCAGACCGTATCATGCTCCTCAAATTTTAACACCTTTTGAAGCTCTTCATATATTTCACACTTTTTCAGGCTCGTCATGTTTTTCAACACCGCTTCTTGCTCTGCCTATTTTTCAGACCGTTTCATGCTCCTCCTATATTTGACACCTTTTGAAGCTCTTCATATATTTCACTCTTTTCAGGCTCTTCATGTTTTTCAACACTGCTTCATGCTCCTCCTATTTTTCAGACCTTTTCATGCTCCTCATATTTTTGACCCCTTTTGAGGCTCTTCATATTTTTCACACCTTTTCAGGCTCTTCTTGTTTTTGAACACTGTTTCATGCTCCTCCTATATTTGACACCTTTTGAAGCTCTTCATATTTTTCACACTTTTTCAGGCTCTTCATATTTTTAAACAGCGCTTCATGTTCCTCATATTTTTGATACGTTTTGAAGCTCTTCATATTTGTCACACCTTTTCAGGCTCTTCATGTTTTTCAACACCACTTCATGCTCCTAACATTTTTGACACCTTTTGAAGCTATTCATATATTTCACACCTTTTCAGACTCTTCATGTTTTTCAAACCTTTTGAGGCTCTTCATGTTTTTCAACACTGCTTCTTGCTCCTCCTGTTTTTCAGACTGTATCATGCTCCTCATATTTTTCAAACCTTTTGAAGCTCTTCATATATTTCACACCTTTTCAGACTCTTCATGTTTTTCACACATTTTCAGGCTCTTCATGTTTTTCAACACCGCTTCATGCTCCTCCTATTTTTCAGACCGTATCATGCTCCTCAAATTTTAACACCTTTGAAGCTCTTCATGTATTTCACACTTTTTCAGGCTCTTCATGTTTTTCATCACCGCTTCATGCTCCACCTATTTTTCAGACCGTTTCATGCTCCTCATATTTTTGACACCTTTTGAACCTCTTCATTAATTTCACTCTTTTCAGGCTCTTCATGTTTTTCAACACCGTTTCATGCTCCTCATATTTTTGACACTTTTTTAAGCTCTTCATATTTTTCACAGATTTTCAGGCTCTTCATGTGAACACCGCTTCATGCTCCACCTATTTTTCAGACCGTATCATGCTCCTCATATTTTTCCCACCTTTTCAGGCGCTTCATATTTCTGAACACCGCTTCATGCTTCTCCTATTTTTCTGGCCGTTTCATGCTCCTCATATTTTTGACACCTTTTGAAGCTTTTCATGTTTTTCACACCTTTTCAGGCTGTTCATGTTTTTCAACACCGCTTCATGCTCCTCCTTCTTTTCAGCCCGTATCATTCTCCTCATATTTTTCACATCTTTTGAAGCTCTTCATATATTACACAACTTTTCAGGCTCTTCATGTTTTTCAACCCCGCTTCATACTCCTCCTATTTTTCAGACCGTTTCATGTTCCTCATATTTTTGACACCTTTTGAAGCTCTTCATATATTTCACTCTTTTCAGGCTCTTCATGTTTTTCAACACCGTTTCATGCTCCTCCTATTTTTCAGACCGTTTCATGCTCCTCATATGTTTGATACTTTTTGAAGCTCTTCATGTTTTTCACACCTTTTCAGGCTTTTCAAGTTTTTCAACACTGCTTCATGCGCCTCCTATTTTTCAGACTGTTTCAGGCTCCTAATATTGTTAACACCTTTTCAGGCTCTTCAAGTTTTTCAACACCACTTCATGCTCCACCTATTTTTCAGACCGTTTCATGCTCCTAATTTTTTTAACACCTTTTCAGGCTCTTCATGTTTTTCAACACCGCTTCATGCTCCTCCTATCTTTCAGACCATATCATGCTCCTCAAATTTTAACACCTTTTGAAGCTCTTCATATATTTCATACTTTTTCAGTCTCGTCATGTTTTTCAGCACCGCTTCATGCTCCACCTATTTTTCAGTCCGTTTCATGCTCCTAATATTTTAACACCTTTTCAGGCTCTTCAAGTTTTTCAAAACCGCTTCATGACCCACCTATTTTTCAGATCGTTTCATGCTCCTCATATTTTTGACACCTTTAGAAGCTCTTCATATATTTCACTCTTTTCAGGCTCTTCATATTTTTCACACCTTTTCAGCCTCTTCATATTTTTCAACACCGCTTCATTCTCCTGTTTTTCAGAGCGTTTCAGGTTCCTCATATATTTCACGCCTTTTTAAGCTCTTCATATATTTCACACCTTTTCAGGCTCTTCATGTTTTTCAACACCGCTTCATGCTCCTCCTATTTTTCAGACCGTTTCTGCTCCTAATATATTTGATACATTTTGAAGCTCTTAATATATTTAACACCTTTTCAGGCTCTTCATGTTTTTGAACACCGCTTCATGCACCTCCTATTTTTCAGACTGTTTCATGCTCCTCATATTTTTGAAACATTTTGAAACTCTTTATATTATTCACGCCTTTTCAGACTCTTCATGTTTTTCAACACCGCTTCTTGCTCCTCCTATTTTTCAGACCGTTTCATGCTCCTCATATTTTTGGCACCTTTTGAAGCTCTTCATATTTTTCACACCTTTTCAAGCTCTTCATATTTTTGAACACCGTTTCATGCTCCTTCTATTTATAAGACCGTTTCATATACCTCATATTTTTGAAACTTTTTGAAGCTCTTCATATTTTTCACACCTGTCAGGCTCTTCATGTTTTTGAACACCGCTTCATGCTCCACCTATTTTTCAGACCGTTTCATGCTCCTCATATTTTTCCCACTCTTTCAGGCTCTTCATATTTTCGAACACAGCTTCATGCTCCTCCTATTTTTCAGGCCGTTTCTTGCTCCTCATATTTTTGACACCTTTTGAAGCTCTTCATGTTTTTCACAACTTTTCAGGCTGTTCATGTCTTTCAACACCGCTTCATGCTCCTCCTTTTTTTCAGCCCGTATCATTCTCCTCATATTTTTCACATCTTTTGAAGCTCTTCATATATTACACAACTTTTCAGGCTCTTCATGTTTTTCAACCCCGGCTCATGCTCCTCCTATTTTTCAGACCGTTTCATGTTCCTCATATTTTTGACACCTTTTGAAGCTCTTCATATATTTCACTCTTTTCAGGCTCTTCATGTTTTTCAACACCGTTTCATGCTCCTCCTATTTTTCAGACCGTTTCATGCTCCTCATATTTTTGACACTTTTTGAAGCTCTTCATGTTTTTCACACCTTTTCAGGCTTTTCAAGTTTTTCAACACTGCATCATGCGCCTCCTATTTTTCAGACCGTTTCAGGCTCCTAATATTGTTAACAGCTTTTCAGGCTCTTCATATTCTGCAACACTGCTTCATTTTCCTCCTGTTTCTCAGAGCGTTTCAGGTTCCTCATATATTTCACGCCTTTTTAAGCTCGTCATATATTTCACACCTTTTCAGGCTCTTCATATTTTTGAACACCGCTTCATGCTCCTCCAATTTCTCAGAACGTTTCATGCTCCTAAAATTTTTGACACCTTTTGAAGCTCTTCATATATTTCACAACTTTTCAGGCTCTTCATATTTTTCAACACCGCTTCATTCTCCTCCTGTTTTTCAGAGCGTTTCAGGTTCCTTATATATTTAACAACTTTTTAAGCTCTTCATATATTTCACACCTTTTCAGGCTCTTCATGTTTTTCAACACCGTTTCATGCTCCTCCTATTTTTCAGACCGTTTCATGCTCCTCAAATATTAGACACCTTTTGAATCTCTTCATATTTTTCACACCTTTTCAGGCAATTCTTGTTTTTGAACACCGCTTCAAGCTCATCCTATTTTTCAGATCCTTTCATGCTCCTCATATTTTTGACACCTTTTTAAGCTCTTCATATATTTCACTCTTTTCAGGCCCTTCAGGTTTTTCAACACTGCTTCTAGTTCCTCCTATTTTTCAGACCGTTTCATGCTCCTCATAATTTTGACACCTTTTGACGCTCTTCATATTTTTCACAACTTTTCAGGATCTTCATGTTCTTCAACACAATTTGATGCTCCTCCTATTTTTCAGACCGTTTCATGCTCCTCATCTTTTTGACACCTTTTGTAGCTCTTCATATTTTTCACATCTTTTCAGGCTCTTCATGTTTTTGAATACCGTTTCATTCTCCTCATATTTTTTACACGTTTTGAAGCTCTTCATATATTTCACACCTTTTCAGGCTCTTCATGTTTTTCACAACCGCTTCATGCTCCACCTATTTTTAAGACCGTTTCATGCTCCTAATATTTTTAACACCTTTTCAGGCTCTTCATGTTTTTCAACACCGCTTTATGCTGCTCCTATTTATCAGACTGTTTCATTCTCTTCAAATTTTTGACACCTTTTGAAGCTCTTCATAATTTTCACACCTTTTCAGGCTCTTCATGTTTTTCAACACCGCTTCATGCTCCTCCTATTTTTCAGATTGTCATGCTCCTCATTTTTTTGACACCTTTTGAAGCTCTTCATATTTTTCACACCTTTTCAGGCTCTTCATGTTTTTCAACACCGTTTCATGCTCCTCCTATTTTTCAGACTTTTTCATGCTTCTCATATTTTTGACACTTTTTGAAGCTCTTCATATTTTTCACACCTTTTCAGGCTCTTCATGTTTTGGCACACCGTTTCATGCTCCTTTTTTTCAGACCGTTTCATGCTCCTCATATTTTGACACCTTTTGAAGCTCTTCATATTTTTCACACCTTCTCAGGCTCTTCATATTTTTCAACACAGCTTCATCATCCTACTATTTTTCAGACCGTTTCAGGCTCCTCATATTTTTGACACCTTTTGAAGCTCTTCATGTTTTTCACACTTTTTCAGGGAATTAATGTCTTTCAAGACCGATTCATGGTCCTCCAGTTTTTCAGACTGTTTCATGCTCCTCATATTTTTGACATCTTTTGAAGCTCTTCATATTTTTGACACCATGTCAGGGTATTCATGTCTTTCAAGACCGCTTCATGCTCCTCCAAATTTTCAGACCGTTTCATGCTCCTCATATTTTTGACACCTTTTGAAGCTCTTCATATATTTCACAACCTTTCAGGCTCTTCATGCTTTTCAACAGCGCTTCATGCTCCTCCTATTTTTCAGAACGTTCCATACTCCTAACTTTTTTGACACCTTTTGAAGCTCTTCATATATTTCACACCTTTTCAGGCTCTTCATGTTTTTCAACACCGCTTCATGCTCCACCTATTTTTCAAACCGTTTCATGCTCCTAATATTTTTAACACCTTTTCAGTCTCGTCATGTTTTTCAGCACCGCTTCATGCTACTTATATTTTTCAGACCGATTCATTCTCCTCATATTTTTCACACCTTTTGAACTCTTCATATTTTTCACTCCTTTTCAGGCTCTTCATCTTTTTCAACACCGCTTCATGCTCCTCCAATTTTTCAGACCGTTTTATGCTCCTAAAATTTTTGACACCTTTTGAAGCTCTTCATATATTTCACACCTTTTCAGGCTCTTCATGTTTTTCAACACCGCTTCATGCTCCTCCAATTTTTCAGACCGTATCATGCTCATCAAATTTTAACACCTTTTGAAGCTCTTCATATATTTCACACTTTTTCAGGCTCGTCATGTTTTTCAACACCGCTTCTTGCTCTGCCTATTTTTCAGACCGTTTCATGCTCCTCCTATATTTGACACCTTTTGAAGCTCTTCATATATTTCACTCTTTTCAGGCTCTTCATGTTTTTCAACACTGCTTCATGCTCCTCCTATTTTTCAGACCTTTTCATGCTCCTCATATTTTTGACCCCTTTTGAGGCTCTTCATATTTTTCACACCTTTTCAGGCTCTTCTTGTTTTTGAACACTGTTTCATGCTCCTCCTATATTTGACACCTTTTGAAGCTCTTCATATTTTTCACACTTTTTCAGGCTCTTCATATTTTTAAACAGCGCTTCATGTTCCTCATATTTTTGATACGTTTTGAAGCTCTTCATATTTGTCACACCTTTTCAGGCTCTTCATGTTTTTCAACACCACTTCATGCTCCTAACATTTTTGACACCTTTTGAAGCTATTCATGTATTTCACACCTTTTCAGACTCTTCATGTTTTTCAAACCTTTTGAGGCTCTTCATGTTTTTCAACACTGCTTCTTGCTCCTCCTGTTTTTCAGACTGTATCATGCTCCTCATATTTTTCAAACCTTTTGAAGCTCTTCATATATTTCACACCTTTTCAGACTCTTCATGTTTTTCACACATTTTCAGGCTCTTCATGTTTTTCAACACCGCTTCATGCTCCTCCTATTTTTCAGACCGTATCATGCTCCTCAAATTTTAACACCTTTGAAGCTCTTCATGTATTTCACACTTTTTCAGGCTCTTCATGTTTTTCATCACCGCTTCATGCTCCACCTATTTTTCAGACCGTTTCATGCTCCTCATATTTTTGACACCTTTTGAACCTCTTCATTAATTTCACTCTTTTCAGGCTCTTCATGTTTTTCAACACCGTTTCATGCTCCTCATATTTTTGACACTTTTTTAAGCTCTTCATATTTTTCACAGATTTTCAGGCTCTTCATGTGAACACCGCTTCATGCTCCACCTATTTTTCAGACCGTATCATGCTCCTCATATTTTTCCCACCTTTTCAGGCGCTTCATATTTCTGAACACCGCTTCATGCTTCTCCTATTTTTCTGGCCGTTTCATGCTCCTCATATTTTTGACACCTTTTGAAGCTTTTCATGTTTTTCACACCTTTTCAGGCTGTTCATGTTTTTCAACACCGCTTCATGCTCCTCCTTCTTTTCAGCCCGTATCATTCTCCTCATATTTTTCACATCTTTTGAAGCTCTTCATATATTACACAACTTTTCAGGCTCTTCATGTTTTTCAACCCCGCTTCATACTCCTCCTATTTTTCAGACCGTTTCATGCTCCTCATATTTTTGACACCTTTTGAAGCTCTTCATATATTTCACTCTTTTCAGGCTCTTCATGTTTTTCAACACCGTTTCATGCTCCTCCTATTTTTCAGACCGTTTCATGCTCCTCATATGTTTGATACTTTTTGAAGCTCTTCATGTTTTTCACACCTTTTCAGGCTTTTCAAGTTTTTCAACACTGCTTCATGCGCCTCCTATTTTTCAGACTGTTTCAGGCTCCTAATATTGTTAACACCTTTTCAGGCTCTTCAAGTTTTTCAACACCACTTCATGCTCCACCTATTTTTCAGACCGTTTCATGCTCCTAATTTTTTTAACACCTTTTCAGGCTCTTCATGTTTTTCAACACCGCTTCATGCTCCTCCTATCTTTCAGACCATATCATGCTCCTCAAATTTTAACACCTTTTGAAGCTCTTCATATATTTCATACTTTTTCAGTCTCGTCATGTTTTTCAGCACCGCTTCATGCTCCACCTATTTTTCAGTCCGTTTCATGCTCCTAATATTTTAACACCTTTTCAGGCTCTTCAAGTTTTTCAAAACCGCTTCATGACCCACCTATTTTTCAGATCGTTTCATGCTCCTCATATTTTTGACACCTTTTGAAGCTCTTCATATATTTCACTCTTTTCAGGCTCTTCATATTTTTCACACCTTTTCAGCCTCTTCATATTTTTCAACACCGCTTCATTCTCCTGTTTTTCAGAGCGTTTCAGGTTCCTCATATATTTCACGCCTTTTTAAGCTCTTCATATATTTCACACCTTTTCAGGCTCTTCATGTTTTTCAACACCGCTTCATGCTCCTCCTATTTTTCAGACCGTTTCTGCTCCTAATATATTTGATACATTTTGAAGCTCTTAATATATTTAACACCTTTTCAGGCTCTTCATGTTTTTGAACACCGCTTCATGCACCTCCTATTTTTCAGACTGTTTCATGCTCCTCATATTTTTGAAACATTTTGAAACTCTTTATATTATTCACGCCTTTTCAGACTCTTCATGTTTTTCAACACCGCTTATTGCTCCTCCTATTTTTCAGACCGTTTCATGCTCCTCATATTTTTGGCACCTTTTGAAGCTCTTCATATTTTTCACACCTTTTCAAGCTCTTCATATTTTTGAACACCGTTTCATGCTCCTTCTATTTATAAGACCGTTTCATATACCTCATATTTTTGAAACTTTTTGAAGCTCTTCATATTTTTCACACCTGTCAGGCTCTTCATGTTTTTGAACACCGCTTCATGCTCCACCTATTTTTCAGACCGTTTCATGCTCCTCATATTTTTCCCACTCTTTCAGGCTCTTCATATTTTCGAACACAGCTTCATGCTCCTCCTATTTTTCAGGCCGTTTCTTGCTCCTCATATTTTTGACACCTTTTGAAGCTCTTCATGTTTTTCACAACTTTTCAGGCTGTTCATGTCTTTCAACACCGCTTCATGCTCCTCCTTTTTTTCAGCCCGTATCATTCTCCTCATATTTTTCACATCTTTTGAAGCTCTTCATATATTACACAACTTTTCAGGCTCTTCATGTTTTTCAACCCCGGCTCATGCTCCTCCTATTTTTCAGACCGTTTCATGTTCCTCATATTTTTGACACCTTTTGAAGCTCTTCATATATTTCACTCTTTTCAGGCTCTTCATGTTTTTCAACACCGTTTCATGCTCCTCCTATTTTTCAGACCGTTTCATGCTCCTCATATTTTTGACACTTTTTGAAGCTCTTCATGTTTTTCACACCTTTTCAGGCTTTTCAAGTTTTTCAACACTGCATCATGCGCCTCCTATTTTTCAGACCGTTTCAGGCTCCTAATATTGTTAACAGCTTTTCAGGCTCTTCATATTCTGCAACACTGCTTCATTTTCCTCCTGTTTCTCAGAGCGTTTCAGGTTCCTCATATATTTCACGCCTTTTTAAGCTCGTCATATATTTCACACCTTTTCAGGCTCTTCATATTTTTGAACACCGCTTCATGCTCCTCCAATTTCTCAGAACGTTTCATGCTCCTAAAATTTTTGACACCTTTTGAAGCTCTTCATATATTTCACAACTTTTCAGGCTCTTCATATTTTTCAACACCGCTTCATTCTCCTCCTGTTTTTCAGAGCGTTTCAGGTTCCTTATATATTTAACAACTTTTTAAGCTCTTCATACATTTCACACCTTTTCAGGCTCTTCATGTTTTTCAACACCGTTTCATGCTCCTCCTATTTTTCAGACCGTTTCATGCTCCTCAAATATTAGACACCTTTTGAATCTCTTCATATTTTTCACACCTTTTCAGGCAATTCTTGTTTTTGAACACCGCTTCAAGCTCATCCTATTTTTCAGATCCTTTCATGCTCCTCATATTTTTGACACCTTTTTAAGCTCTTCATATATTTCACTCTTTTCAGGCCCTTCAGGTTTTTCAACACTGCTTCTAGTTCCTCCTATTTTTCAGACCGTTTCATGCTCCTCATAATTTTGACACCTTTTGACGCTCTTCATATTTTTCACAACTTTTCAGGATCTTCATGTTCTTCAACACAATTTGATGCTCCTCCTATTTTTCAGACCGTTTCATGCTCCTCATCTTTTTGACACCTTTTGTAGCTCTTCATATTTTTCACATCTTTTCAGGCTCTTCATGTTTTTGAATACCGTTTCATTCTCCTCATATTTTTTACACGTTTTGAAGCTCTTCATATATTTCACACCTTTTCAGGCTCTTCATGTTTTTCACAACCGCTTCATGCTCCACCTATTTTTAAGACCGATTCATGCTCCTAATATTTTTAACACCTTTTCAGGCTCTTCATGTTTTTCAACACCGCTTCATGCTGCTCCTATTTTTCAGACCGTTTCATGTTCCTCATATTTTTGACACCTTTTGAAGCTCTTCATATATTTCACTCTTTTCAGGCTCTTCATGTTTTTCAACACCGTTTCATGCTCCTCCTATTTTTCAGACCGTTTCATGCTCCTCATATGTTTGATACTTTTTGAAGCTCTTCATGTTTTTCACACGTTTTCAGGCTTTTCAAGTTTTTCAACACTGCTTCATGCGCCTCCTATTTTTCAGACTGTTTCAGGCTCCTAATATTGTTAACACCTTTTCAGGCTCTTCAAGTTTTTCAACACCACTTCATGCTCCACCTATTTTTCAGACCGTTTCATGCTCCTAATTTTTTAACACCTTTTCAGGCTCTTCATGTTTTTCAACACCGCTTCATGCTCCTCCTATCTTTCAGACCATATCATGCTCCTCAAATTTTAACACCTTTTGAAGCTCTTCATATATTTCATACTTTTTCAGTCTCGTCATGTTTTTCAGCACCGCTTCATGCTCCACCTATTTTTCAGTCCGTTTCATGCTCCTAATATTTTAACACCTTTTCAGGCTCTTCAAGTTTTTCAAAACCGCTTCATGACCCACCTATTTTTCAGATCGTTTCATGCTCCTCATATTTTTGACACCTATTGAAGCTCTTCATATATTTCACTCTTTTCAGGCTCTTCATATTTTTCACACCTTTTCAGCCTCTTCATATTTTTCAACACCGCTTCATTCTCCTGTTTTTCAGAGCGTTTCAGGTTCCTCATATATTTCACGCCTTTTTAAGCTCTTCATATATTTCACACCTTTTCAGGCTCTTCATGTTTTTCAACACCGCTTCATGCTCCTCCTATTTTTCAGACCGTTTCTGCTCCTAATATATTTGATACATTTTGAAGCTCTTAATATATTTAACACCTTTTCAGGCTCTTCATGTTTTTGAACACCGCTTCATGCACCTCCTATTTTTCAGACTGTTTCATGCTCCTCATATTTTTGAAACATTTTGAAACTCTTTATATTATTCACGCCTTTTCAGACTCTTCATGTTTTTCAACACCGCTTCTTGCTCCTCCTATTTTTCAGACCGTTTCATGCTCCTCATATTTTTGGCACCTTTTGAAGCTCTTCATATTTTTCACACCTTTTCAAGCTCTTCATATTTTTGAACACCGTTTCATGCTCCTTCTATTTATAAGACCGTTTCATATACCTCATATTTTTGAAACTTTTTGAAGCTCTTCATATTTTTCACACCTGTCAGGCTCTTCATGTTTTTGAACACCGCTTCATGCTCCACCTATTTTTCAGACCGTTTCATGCTCCTCATATTTTTCCCACTCTTTCAGGCTCTTCATATTTTCGAACACAGCTTCATGCTCCTCCTATTTTTCAGGCCGTTTCTTGCTCCTCATATTTTTGACACCTTTTGAAGCTCTTCATGTTTTTCACAACTTTTCAGGCTGTTCATGTCTTTCAACACCGCTTCATGCTCCTCCTTTTTTTCAGCCCGTATCATTCTCCTCATATTTTTCACCCCTTTTGAAGCTCTTCATAATTTTCACACCTTTTCAGGCTCTTCATGTTTTTCAACACCGCTTCATGCTCCTCCTATTTTTCAGATTGTCATGCTCCTCATTTTTTTGACACCTTTTGAAGCTCTTCATATTTTTCACACCTTTTCAGGCTCTTCATGTTTTTCAACACCGTTTCATGCTCCTCCTATTTTTCAGACTTTTTCATGCTTCTCATATTTTTGACACTTTTTGAAGCTCTTCATATTTTTCACACCTTTTCAGGCTCTTCATGTTTTGGCACACCGTTTCATGCTCCTTTTTTTCAGACCGTTTCATGCTCCTCATATTTTGACACCTTTTGAAGCTCTTCATATTTTTCACACCTTCTCAGGCTCTTCATATTTTTCAACACAGCTTCATCATCCTACTATTTTTCAGACCATTTCAGGCTCCTCATATTTTTGACACCTTTTGAAGCTCTTCATGTTTTTCACACTTTTTCAGGGAATTAATGTCTTTCAAGACCGATTCATGGTCCTCCAGTTTTTCAGACTGTTTCATGCTCCTCATATTTTTGACATCTTTTGAAGCTCTTCATATTTTTGACACCATGTCAGGGTATTCATGTCTTTCAAGACCGCTTCATGCTCCTCCAAATTTTCAGACCGTTTCATGCTCCTCATATTTTTGACACCTTTTGAAGCTCTTCATATATTTCACAACCTTTCAGGCTCTTCATGCTTTTCAACAGCGCTTCATGCTCCTCCTATTTTTCAGAACGTTCCATACTCCTAACTTTTTTGACACCTTTTGAAGCTCTTCATATATTTCACACCTTTTCAGGCTCTTCATGTTTTTCAACACCGCTTCATGCTCCACCTATTTTTCAAACCGTTTCATGCTCCTAATATTTTTAACACCTTTTCAGTCTCGTCATGTTTTTCAGCACCGCTTCATGCTACTTATATTTTTCAGACCGATTCATTCTCCTCATATTTTTCACACCTTTTGAACTCTTCATATTTTTCACTCCTTTTCAGGCTCTTCATCTTTTTCAACACCGCTTCATGCTCCTCCAATTTTTCAGACCGTTTTATGCTCCTAAAATTTTTGACACCTTTTGAAGCTCTTCATATATTTCACACATTTTCAGGTCTCATGTTTTTCAACACTGCTTCATGCTCCTCCTTGTTTTCAGACTGTTTCATGCTCCTCATATTTTTGACACATTTTGAAGCTATTCATATTTTTCACACCTTTTCAGGGTCTTCATGTCTTTCAAGACTGCTTCATGCTCCTCCAATTTTTCAGACCGTTTCATGCTCCTCATATTTTTGACAGCTTTTGCAGCTCTTCATATATTTCACACCGTTTCAGGCTCTTCATGCTTTTCAACACCGCTTCATGCTCCTCCTATGTTTCAGAGCGTTTCATGCTCCTAAATTTTTTGACACCTTTTGAAGCTCTTCATATATTTCACACCTTTTCATGCTCTTCATGTTTTTCAACAGTGCTTCATGCTCCACCTCTTTTTCAGACCGTTTAATGCTCCTAATATTTTTCACTCTTTTTCAGGCTTTTCATGTTTTTCAATACCGCTTCATATTCCTCCGATTTTTCAGACCGTTTCATGCTCCTCATATTTTTGACACCTTTTTAGCTCTTCATATATTTCACACCTTTATTGGCTCTTCATGCTTTTCAACACCGCTTCATGCTCCTCCTATTTTTCAGACCGTTTCATGCTCCTCAAATATTTGATACCTTTTGAATCTCTTCATAATTTTCACACATTGTCAGGCTCTTCATGATTTGAACACCACTTCATGCCCTTCTTATTGTTCAGACCGTTTCATGCTCCTCATATTTTTGACAACTTTTGAAGCTCTTCATATTTTTCACACCTTTTCAGCGTCTTCATATTTTTCAACACCGCTTAATGCTCCTCCTATTTTTCAGAACGTTTCATGCTCCACATATTTTTCACCCCTTTTGAAGCTCTTCATATATTTCACACCTTTTCAGGCTCTTCATGTTTTTCAACACAGCTTCATGCTCCTCCTATTTTTCAGACCGATTCATGCTCCTCATATTTTTGACAACTTTCGAAGCTCTTTATATTTTTCACACCTTTTCAGGCTCTTCATGTTTTTCATCACAGCTTCATGCTCCTCCTACTTTTGAGACCTTTTCATTCTCCTCATATTTTTGACACCTTTTGAAACTCTTCATGATTTTCACACCTTTTCATGCTCTTCATCTTTGCAACACCGCTTCATGCTCCTCCTATTTTTCAGACCGTTTCATGCTCCTCATATTTTTGACACTTTTTGAAGCTCTTCATGTTTTTCACACCTTTTCAGGCTTTTCAAGTTTTTCAACACCGCTTCATGCGCCTCCTATTTTTCAGACTGTTTCAGGCTCCTAATATTGTCAACACCTTTTCAGGCTCTTCATATTTTTCAATACCGCTTCATTCTCCTCCTGTTTCTCAGAGCGTTTCAGGTTACTCATATATTTCACGCCTTTTTAAGCTCGTCATATATTTCACACCTTTTCACGCTCTTCATATTTTTCAACACCGCTTCATGCACCTCCTATTTGTCAGACTGTTTCATGGTCTTCATATTTTTGAAACATTTTTAAACTCTTTATATTTTTCACACCTTTTCAGACGCTTCATGTTTTTCAACACCGCTTCTTGCTCCTCCTATTTTTCAGACCGTTTCATGCTCCTCATATTTTTGACACCTTTTGAAGCTCTTCATATATTTCACACCTTTTCAGGCTCTACATATTTTTGAACACCGTTTCATGCTCCTTCTATTTTTAAGACCGTTTCATACACCTCATATTTTTGACACTTTTTGAAGCTCTTCATGTTTTTCACACTTTTTCAGGCTCTTCATGTTTTTGAACACCGCTTCATGCTTCTCCTTTTTTTCAGACCGTTTCATGCTCCTCATATTTTTCACACTCTTTGAAGCTCTTCATATTTTTCACACCTGTCAGTTTCTTCATGTTTTTGAACACCGCTTCATGCTCCACCTATTTTTCAGACCGTATCATGCTCCTCATATTTTCCCCACCTTTTCAGGCGCTTCATATTTTCGAACACCGCTTCATGCTCCTCCTATTTTTCAGGCCGTTTCATGCTCCTCATATTTTTGACATCTTTTGAAGCTCTTCATGTTTTTCACACCTTTTCAGGCTGTTCATGTTTTTCAACACTGCTTCATGCTCCTCCTTTTTTTCAGCCCGTATCATTCTCCTCATATTTTTCACATCTTTTGAAGCTCTTCATATATTACACAACTTTTCAGGCTCTTCATGTTTTTCAACCCCGCTTCATTCTCCTCCTATTTTTCAGAACGTTTCATGCTCCTCATATTTTTGACACTTTTTGAAGCTCTTCATATATTTCACTCTTTTCAGGCTCTTCATGTTTTTCAACACCGTTTCATGCTCCTCCTATTTTTCAGACCGTTTCATGCTCCTCATATTTTTGACACCTTTTGAAGCTCTTCATGTTTTTCACACCTTTTCAGGCTGTTCATGTTTTTCAACACCGCTTCATGCTCCTCCTTTTTTTCAGCCCGTATCATTCTCCTCATATTTTTCACATCTTTTGAAGCTATTCATATATTACACAACTTTTCAGGCTCTTCATGTTTTTCAACCCTGCTTCATTCTCCTCCTATTTTTCAGAACGTTTCATGCTCCTCATATTTTTGATACTTTTTGAAGCTCTTCATATATTTCACTCTTTTCAGGCTCTTCATGTTTTTCAACACCGTTTCATGCTCCTCCTATTTTTCAGACCGTTTCATGCTCCTCATATTTTTGACACTTTTTGAAGCTCCTCATGTTTTTCACACCTTTTCAGGCTTTTCAAGTTTTTCAACACCGCTTCATGCCCCTCCTATTTTTCAGACCGTTTCAGGCTCCTAATATTTTTAACACCTTTCCAGGCTCTTCATATCCTGCAACACCGCTTCATTTTCCTCCTGTTTCTCAGAGAGTTTCAGGTTCCTCATATATTTAACGCCTTTTTAAGCTCGTCATATATTTCACACCTTTTCAGGCTCTTCATATGTTTCAACACCAATTCATTCTCCTCCTGTTTCTCAGAGCGTTTCAGGTTCCTCATATATTTCCCGCCTTTTTAAGCTCTTCATATATTTCACACTTTTCAGGCTCTTCATATTTTTCAACACCGCTTCATGCTCCTCCAATTTCTCAGAACGTTTCATGCTCCTAAAATTTTTGACACCTTTTGAAGCTCTTCATATATTTCACACCGTTTCAGTCTCTTCAGGTTTTTCAACACCGCTTCTTGCTCCTCCTATTTTTCAGACCGTTTCATGCTCCTCAAATATTAGACACTTTTTGAATCTCTTCATATTTTTCACACCTTTTCAGGCAATTCTTGTTTTTGAACACCGTTTCATGCTAGTCCTATTTTTCAGACCATTTAATGCTCCTCATTTTTTGACACCTTTTGAAGCTCTTCATATTTTTCTCATCTTTTCAGGCTCTTCATGTTTCTGAATACTGTTTCATGCTCCTCATATTTTTGGCACGTTTTGAAGCTCTTCATATATTTCATACCTTTTCAGGCTCTTCATGTTTTTCACAACCGCTTCATGCTCCACCTATTTTTAAGACCGTTTCATGCTCCTAATATTTTTAACACCTTTTCAGGCTCTTAATGTTTTTCAACACCGCTTCATGCTGCTCCTATTTATCAGACTGTTTCATTCTCTTCAAATTTTTGACACCTTTTGAAGCTCTTCATAATTTTCACACCTTTTCAGGCTCTTCACGTTTTTCAACACCGCTTCATGCTCCTCCTATTTTTCAGAGTGTCATGCTCCTCATTTTTTTGACACCTTTTGAAGCTCTTCATATTTTTCACACCTTTTCAGGCTCTTCATGTTTTTCAACACCGTTTCATGCTCCTCCTATTTTTCAGACTTTTTCATGCTTCTCATATTTTTGACACGTTTTGAAGCTCTTCATATTTTTCACACCTTTTCAGGCTCTTCATGTTTTTGCACACCGTTTCATTCTCCTTTTTTTCAGACCGTTTCATGCTCCTCATATTTTTGACACCTTTTGAAGCTCTTCATATTTTTCACACTTTTTCAGGGAATTAATGTCTTTCAAGACTGATTCATTGTCCTCCAGTTTTTCAGACTGTTTCATGCTCCTCATATTTTTGACATCTTTTGAAGCTCTTCATATTTTTGACACCATTTCAGGGTATTCATGTCTTTCAAGACCGCTTCATGCTCCTCCAAATTTTCAGACCGTTTCATGCTCCTCATATTTTTGACACCTTTTGAAGCTCTTCATATATTTCACAACTTTTCAGGCTCTTCATGCTTTTCAACAGCGCTTCATGCTCCTCCTATTTTTCAGAACGTTCCATACTCCTAACTTGTTTGACACCTTTTGAAGCTCTTCATATATTTCACACCTTTTCAGGCTCTTCATGTTTTTCAACACCGCTTCATGCTCCTCCAATTTTTCAGACCGTATCATGCTCCTCAAATTTTAACACCTTTTGAAGCTCTTCATATATTTCACACTTTTTCAGGCTCGTCATGTTTTTCAACACCGCTTCTTGCTCTGCCTATTTTTCAGTCCGTTTCATGCTCCTCCTATTTTTGACACCTTTTGAAGCTCTTCATATATTTCACTCTTTTCAGGCTCTTCATGTTTTTCAACACTGCTTCATGCTCCTCCAATTTTTCAGACCGTTTCATGCTCCTCATATTTTTGACACCTTTTGAAGCTCTTCATATTTTTCACACCTTTTCAGGCTCTTCTTGTTTTTGAACACTGTTTCATGCTCCTCCTATATTTGACACCTTTTGAAGCTCTTCATATTTTTCACACTTTTTCAGGCTCTTCATATTTTTAAACAGCGCTTCATGTTCCTCATATTTTTGATACGTTTTGAAGCTCTTCATATTTTTCACACCTTTTCAGGCTCTTCATGTTTTTCAACACCACTTCATGCTCCTAACATTTTTGACACCTTTTGAAGCTATTCATATATTTCACACCTTTTCAGACTCTTCATGTTTTTCAAACCTTTTCAGGCACTTCATGTTTTTCAACACTGCTTCCTGCTCCTCTTATTTTTCAGACTGTATCATGCTCCTCATATTTTTCAAACCTTTTGAAGCTCTTCATATATTTCACACCTTTTCAGACTCTTCATGTTTTTCACACATTTTCAGGCTCTTCATGTTTTTCAACACCGCTTCATGCTCCTCCTATTTTTCAGACCGTATCATGCTCCTCAAATTTTAACACCTTTGAAGCTCTTCATGTATTTCACACTTTTTCAGGCTCTTCATGTTTTTCATCACCGCTTCATGCTCCACCTATTTTTCAGACCGTTTCATGCTCCTCATATTTTTGACACCTTTTGAAGCTCTTCATTTATTTCACTCTTTTCAGGCTCTTCATGTTTTTCAACACCGTTTCATGCTCCTCATATTTTTGACACTTTTTTAAGCTCTTCATATTTTTCACAGATTTTCAGGCTCTTCATGTGAACACCGCTTCATGCTCCACCTATTTTTCAGACCGTATCATGCTCCTCAAATTTTAACACCTTTGAAGCTCTTCATGTATTTCACACTTTTTCAGGCTCTTCATGTTTTTCATCACCGCTTCATGCTCCACCTATTTTTTAGACCGTTTCATGCTCCTCATATTTTTGACACTTCTTGAAGCTCTTCATGTTTTTCACACCTTTTCAGGCTTTTCAAGTTTTTCAACACTGCTTTATGCGCCTCCTATTTTTCAGACCGTTTCAGGCTCCTAATATTGTTAACACCTTTTCAGGCTCTTCATATTCTTCAACACCGCTTCATTCTCCTACTGTTTCTCAGAGCGTTTCAGGTTCCTCATATATTTCACGCCCTTTTAAGCTCGTCATATATTTCACACCTTTTCAGGCTCTTCATATTTTTCAACACCGATTCATTCTCCTCCTGTTTCTCAGAGCGTTTCAGGTTCCTCATATATTTCCCGCCTTTATAAGCTCTTCATATATTTCACACCTTTTCAGGCTCTTCATGTTTTTCAACACCGCTTCATGCTCCTCCAATTTTTCAGACCGTTTCATGCTCCTAAAATTTTTGACACCTTTTGAAGCTCTTCATATATTTCACAACTTTTCAGGCTCTTCATATTTTTCAACCTCGCTTCATTTTCCTCCTGTTTTTCAGAGCGTTTCAGGTTCCTTATATATTTCACTCCTTTTTAAGCTCTTCATATATTTCATACCTTTTCAGGCTCTTCAGGTTTTTCAACACCGCTTCTTGCTCCTCCTATTTTTCAGACCGTTTCATGCTCCTCATAATTTTGACACCTTTTGACGCTCTTCATATTTTTCACAACTTTTCAGGATCTTCATGTTCTTCAATACCATTTGATGCTCCTCCTATTTTTCAGACCGTTTCATGCTCCTCATCTTTTTGACACCTTTTGTAGCTCTTCATATTTTTCACATTTTTTCAGGCTCTTCATGTTTTTGAATACCGTTTCATGCTCCTCATATTTTTTACACGTTTTGAAGCTCTTCATGTATTTCACAACCGCTTCATGCTCCACCTATTTTTAAGACCGTTTCATGCTCCTAATATTTTTAACACCTTTTCAGGCTCTTCATGTTTTTCAACACCGCTTCATGCTGCTTCTATTTATCAGACTGTTTCATTCTCTTCAAATTTTTGACACCTTTTGAATCTCTTCATAATTTTCACACCTTTTCAGGCTCTTCATGTTTTTCAACACCGCTTCATGCTCCTCCTGTTTTTCAGACTGTCATTCTCCTCATTTTTTTGACACCTTTTGAAGCTCTTCATATTTTTCACACCTTTTCAGGCTCTTCATGTTTTTCAACACCGTTTCATGCTCCTCCTATTTTTCAGACTTTTTCATGCTTCTCATATTTTTGACACTTTTTGAAGCTCTTCATATTTTTCACACCTTTTCAGGCTCTTCATGTTTTTCAACACTGCTTCATGCTCCTCTTGTTTTTCAGACCGTTTCATGCTCCTCATATTTTTCACACCTTCTGAAGCGGTTCATATTTTTCACACATTTACAGGCTCTTCATGTTTTCAACACCGTTTCATACTCCTCTTATTTTTCAGATCGCTTCATGCTCCTCATATTTTTGACACGTTTTGAAGCTCTTCATATGTTACACAGCTTTTCATGCTCTTCATGTTTTTGAACACCGTTTGATGCTCCTCCTATTCTTCAGACCGTTTCATGCTCCTCATATTTTTCCCACCTTTTCAGGCGCTTCATAATTTTCATACCTTTTCAGGCTCTTCAAGTTTTCAACACGGATACATGCTCCTCCTATTTTTCAGGCCGTTTCATGCTTCTCATATTTTTCACACCTTTTGAAGCTCTTCATATTTTTCAACATTGCTTCATGCTCCTCCTATTGTTCAGACCGTTTCATGCTCCTCATATTTTTGACACCTTTTGAAGCTCTTCATATATTACACAACTTTTCAGGCTCTTCATGTTTTTCAACCCCGCCTCATGCTCCTCCTATTTTTCAGACCGTTTCATGTTCCTCATATTTTTGAGACCTTTTGAAGCTCTTCATATATTTCACTCTTTTCAGGCTCTTCATGTTTTTCAACACCGTTTCATGCTCCTCCTATTTTTCAGACCGTTTCATGCTCCTCATATTTTTGACACTTTTTGAAGCTCTTCATGTTTTTCACACCTTTTCAGGCTTTTCAAGTTTTTCAACACCGCTTCATGTGCCTCCTATTTTTCAGACCGTTTCAGGCTCCTAATATTGTTAACACCTTGTCAGGCTCTTCATATTCTTCAACACCGCTTCATTCTCCTACTCTTTCTCAGAGCGTTTCAGGTTCCTCATATATTTCACGCCTTTTTAAGCTCGTCATATATTTCACACCTTTTCAGGCTCTTCATATTTTTCAAAACCGATTCATTCTCCTCCTGTTTTTCAGAGCGTTTCAGGTTCCTCATATATTTCCCGCCTTTTTAAGCTCTTCATATATTTCACACCTTTTCAAGCTCTTCATATTTTTCAACACCGCTTCATGCTCCTCCAATTTTTCAGACCGTTTCATGCTCATAAAATTTTTGACACCTTTTGAAGCTCTTCATATATTTCACAACTTTTCAGGCTCTTCATATTTTTCAACACCGCTTCATTCTCCTCCTGTTTTTCAGAGCGTTTCAGGTTCCTTATACATTTCACGCCTTTTTAAGCTCTTCATATATTTCACACCTTTTCAGGCTCTTCATGTTTTTCAAAACCGCTTCATGCTCCTCCTATTTTTCAGACCGTTTCATGCCTCTCAAATATTAGACACCTTTTGAATCTCTTCATATTTTTCACACCTTTTCAGGCAATTCTTGTTTTTCAACACCACTTCATGCTCCTCCTATTTTTCAGATTGTTTCATGCTTCTCATATTTTTGACACCTTTTGAAGCTCTTCATATATTTCACACCGTTTCAGGCTCTTCAGGTTTTTCAACACCGCTTCTTGCTCCTCCTATTTGTCAGACCGTTTCATGCTCCTCATAATTTTGACACCTTTTGACGCTCTTCATATTTTTCACAACTTTTCAGGATCTTCATGTTCTTCAACACCATTTGATGCTCCTCCTATTTTTCAGACCGTTTCATGCCCCTCATCTTTTTGACACCTTTTGTAGCTCTTCATATTTTTCACATCTTTTCAGGCTCTTCATGTTTTTGAATACCGTTTCATGCTCCTCATATTTTTTACACGTTTTGAAGCTCTTCATATATTTCACACCTTTTCAGGCTCTTCATGTTTTTCACAACCGCTTCATGCTCCACCTATTTTTAAGACCGTTTCATGCTCCTAATATTTTTAACACCTTTTCAGGCTCTTCATGTTTTTCAACACCGCTTCATGCTGCTCCTATTTATCAGACTGTTTCATTCTCTTCAAATTTTTGACACCTTTTGAAGCTCTTCATAATTTTCACACCTTTTCAGGCTCTTCATGTTTTTCAACACCGCTTCATGCTCCTCCTATTTTTCAGACTGTCATGCTCCTCATTTTGTTGACACCTTTTGAAGCTCTTCATATTTTTCACACCTCTTCAGGCTGTTCATGTTTTTCAACACCGTTTCAGGTTCCTCCTATTTTTCAGACTTTTTCATGCTTCTCATATTTTTGACACTTTTTGAAGCTCTTCATATTTTTCACACCTTTTCAGGCTCTTCATGTTTTGGCACACCGTTTCATGCTCCTTTTTTTCAGACCGTTTCATGCTCCTCATATTTTGACACCTTTTGAAGCTCTTCATATTTTTCACACCTTTTCAGGCTCTTCATATTTTTCAACACAGCTTCATCATCCTACTATTTTTCAGACCGTTTCAGGCTCCTCATATTTTTGACACCTTTTGAAGCTCTTCATGTTTTTCACACTTTTTCAGGGAATTAATGTCTTTCAAGACCGATTCATGGTCCTCCAGTTTTTCAGACTGTTTCATGCTCCTCATATTTTTGACATCTTTTGAAGCTCTTCATATTTTTGACACCATGTCAGGGTATTCATGTTTTTCAAGACCGCTTCATGCTCCTCCAAATTTTCAGACCTTTTCATGCTCCTCATATTTTTGACACCTTTTGAAGCTCTGCATATATTTCACAACCTTTCAGGCTCTTCATGCTTTTCAACAGCGCTTCATGCTCCTCCTATTTTTCAGAACGTTCCATACTCCTAACTTTTTTGACACCTTTTGAAGCTCTTCATATATTTCACACCTTTTCAGGCTCTTCATGTTTTTCAACACCGCTTCATGCTCCTCCAATTTTTCAGACCGTTTCATGCTCCTCATATTTTTGATACATTATGAAGCTCTTCATATATTTCATACCTTATCAGGCTCTTCATGTTTTTCAACACCACTTCATGCTCCTAACATTTTTGACACCTTTTGAAGCTCTTCATATATTTCACACCTTTTCAGACTCTTCATGTTTTTCAAACCTTTTCAGGCTCTTCATGTTTTTCAACACTGCTTCTTGCTCCTCCTATTTTTCAAACCGTTTCATGCTCCTAATATATTTAACACCTTTTCAGGCTCTTCATGTTTTTCAACACCGCTTCATGCTCCTCCTATCTTTCAGACCGTATCATGCTCCTCAAATTTTAACACCTTTTGAAGCTCTTCATATATTTCACAGCTTTTCAGGCTCTTCATGTTTTTCACAACCGCTTCATGCTCCACCTATTTTTAAGATCGTTTCATGCTCCTAATATTTTTAACACCTTTTCAGGCTCTTCAAGTTTTTCAACACCGCTTCATGACCCACCTATTTTTCAGATCGTTTCATGCTCCTCATATTTTTGACACCTTTTGAAGCTCTTCATATATTTCACTCTTTTCAGGCTCTTCATATTTTTCACACCTTTTCAGGCTCTTCAAGTATTTCAACACCGCTTCATGTTCCCTCTATTTTTCAGACCGTTTCATGCTCCTCATATTTTTGACAAATTTTGAAACTCTTCATATGTTTCACACCTTTTCATGCTATTCATGTTTTTGAACACCTCTTCATGCTCCTTCTATTTTTCAGACCGTTTCATGCTCCTCATATTTTTGACACCTTTTGAAGCTCTTCATATATTTCACTCTTTTCAGGCTCTTCATGTTTTTCACACCTTTTCAGGCTTTTCAAGTTTTTCAACACCGCTTCATGCTCCACCTATTTTTAAGACCGTTTCATGCTCCTAATATTTTTAACACCTTTTCAGACTCTTCAAGTTTTTCAACACCGCTTCATGACCCACCTATTTTTCAGATCGTTTCATGCTCCTCATATTTTTGACACCTTTTGAAGCTCTTCATATATTTCACCCTTTTCAGGCTCTTCATATTTTTTACACCTTTTCAGGATCTTCATATTTTTCAAAACCGCTTCATGCTGCTTCTATTTTTCAGACCGTTTCATTCTCTTCAAATTTTTGACACCTTTTGAAGCTCTTCAAAATTTTCACACCTTTTCAGGCTCTTCATGTTTTTCAACACCGCTTCATCATCCTACTCTTTTTCAGACCGTTTCAGGCTCCTCATATTTTTGACACCTTTTGAAGCTCTTCATATTTTTCACACCTTTTCAGGCTCCTCATATTTTTCAACACAGCTTCATCATCCTACTATTTTTCAGAACGTTTCAGGCTCCTCATATTTTGGACACCTTTTGAAGCTCTTCATATTTTTCACACATTTTCTGGCTCTTCATGTTTTTGAACACCATTTCATGCTCCTCATATTTTTCACACCTTTGGAAGCTCTTCATATTTTTCACACATTTTCAGGCTCTTCATATTTTTGAAAACCGCTTCATGCTCCTCCTTTTTTCTGACCGTTTCATGCTCCTAATATTTTTGACACCTTTTGAAGCTCTTCATATTTTTCACACCTTATCAGGCTCTTCATTGTTTCAACACTATTTCATGCTCCTCCTATTTTTCAGACCGTTTCATGCTCCTCATATTATGACAACTTTTGAAGCTCTTCATATTTTTCACACCTTTTCAGGCTCTTCATGTTTTTGAACACCGTTTCAACTCCTCCTAATTTTTACACATTTTGAAGCTCTTCATATTTTTCACACATTTTCACGCTTTCCATGTTTTTCAACACCGTTTCATGCTGCTCCTATTTTTCAGAACGTTAGATGCTACTGATATTTTTGAGACGATTTGAAGCTCTTCATATTTTTCACACCTTTTCAGGCTCTTCATGTTTTTCAACACCGCTTCATGCTCCTCCTATTTTTCAGACCGTTTCATGCTCCTAATATTTTTGACAACTTTTGAAGCTCTTCATATTTTTCACACCTTTTCAGGCTCTTCATGTTTTTCAACACCACTTCATGCTGCTCCTATTTTTCAGACCGTTTCATGCTCCTAATATTTTTGACACCTTTTGAAGCTCTTCATATTTTTCACACCTTTTTAGGCTCTTCATGTTTTTGAACAACGCTTCATGCTCCTCCTACTTTTCAGACCGTTTCATGCTCCTCATGTATTTCACACCTTTTGAAGCTCTTCATGTTTTTCAACACAGTTTCATACTCTTACTTATTTTCAGACTGTTTCATGCTCCTCTTATTTTTCAGACCGTTTCATGTTCTTCATATATGTGACACCTTTTGAAGCTCTTCATATTTTTCACACCTTTTCATGATCTTCATTTTTTTCAACACCGTTTCATGCTCCTCATATTTTTGACACCTTTTAAAACACCTCATATTTTTCACACCTTTTCATGCTCTTCCTGATTTTCAACACCGTCTCATGTTCCTCCTATTTTTTGACCGTTTCATGCTCCTCATATTTTTGACACCTTTTGCAGCTCTTCATGTTTTTCACACCCTTTCATGCTCTTCATGTTTTTCAACACGGTTTCATGCTCCTTCTATATTTCAGACCGTTTCATGCTCCTCATGTTTTTGACACCTTTTGAAGTTCTTCATGTTTTTCAACACCGTTTCATGCTCCTCCTATTCTTCACAGCGTTTCAGGCTCCTCATATTTTTCAGACCGATCCATGGTCCTCATATTTTTCACACCTTTTGACGCTCCTCATATTTTTCAAAACCGTTTCATGCTCTTCCTACTTTTCAGAACGTTTCATGCTCCTCGTATTTTTTAGGCCATTTCGTGCTCATCATATTTTTGACACCTTTTGACGCTCATCATGTTTTTCACACCTTTTCATGCTCTTCATGTTTTTCAACACCGTTTAATGGCCTACTATTTTTCAGACCGTTTCTTGCTCCTCATATTTTTGACACCTTTTGAAGCTCTTCATATTTTTCACACATTTTCAGGCTCTTCATGTTTTTCAACACCACTTCATTCTCCTCCTATTTTTCAGAACATTTCATGCTCCTCATATTTTTCACACCTTTTGAAGCTCTTCATATTTTTCACACATTTTCAGGCTCTTCATGTTTTACAACAACGCTTCATGCTCCTCTTATATTTCAGACCGTTTCATGCTCCTCATATTTTTCACACCTTTGGAAGCTCTTCATATTTTTCACACATTTTCAGGCTCTTCATATTTTTGAAAACCGCTTCATGCTCCTCCTATTTTTCTGACCGTTTCATGCTCCTCATACTTTGACACCTTTAGAAGCTCTTACTTAATATTTTTCACTGCTTTTCAGGCTCTTCATGTTTTTCAACACCACTTCATGCTCCTCCAATTTTTCAGACTGTTTCCTGCTCCTCATATTTTTGACACCTTTTGAAGCTCTTCATATTTTTCACACCTTATCAGGCTCTTCATTGTTTCAACACCATTTCATGCTCCTCCTATTTTTCAGACTGTTTCATGCTCCTCATATTATGACACCTTTTGAAGCTCTTCATATTTTTGACACCTTTTGAAGCTCTTCATATTTTTCACACCTTTTCAGGCTCTTCATGTTTTTGAACACCGTTTCATGCTGCTCCTATTTTTTACACATTTTGAAGCTCTTCATATTTTTCACACATTTTCACGCTTTCCATGTTTTTCAACACCGTTTCATGCTGCTCCTATTTTTCAGAACGTTTCATGCTACTGATATTTTTGAGACGATTTGAAGCTCTTCATATTTTTCACACCTTTTCAGGCTCTTCATGTTTTTCAACACCGCTTCATGCTCCTCCTATTTTTCAGACCGTTTCATGTTCCTCATATTTTTGACACTTTTGAAGCTCTTCATATATTTCACTCTTTTCAGGCTCTTCATGTTTTTCAACACCGTTTCATGCTTCTCCTATTTTTCAGACCGTTTCATGCTCCTCATATTTTTGACACTTTTTGAAGCTCTTCATGTTTTTCACACCTTTTTAGGCTCTTCATGTTTTTGAACAACGCTTCATGCTCCTCCTACTCCTGAGACCATTTCATGCTCCTCATGTACTTCACACGTTTTGAAGCTCTTCATGTTTTTCAACACAGTTTCATACTCTTACTTTTTTTCAGACTGTTTCATGCACCTCTTTTTTTTCAGACCTTTTCATGTTCTATATATATGTGACACCTTTTGAAGCTCTTCATATTTTTCACACCTTTTCATGATCTTCATTTTTTTCAACACCGTTTCATGCTCCTCATATTTTTGACACCTTTTAAAACACCTCATATTTTTCACACCTTTTCATGCTCTTCCTGATTTTCAACGCCGTCTCATGTTCCGCCTATTTTTTGACCGTTTCATGCTCCTCATATTTTTGACACCTTTTGCAGCTCTTCATGTTTTTCACACCCTTTCATGCTCTTCATGTTTTTCAACACCGTTTAATGGCCTACTATTTTTCAGAACGTTTCGTGGTCCTCCGATTTTTCAGACCGTTTCTTGCTCCTCATATTTTTGACACCTTTTGAAGCTCTTCATATTTTTCACACCTTTTCAGGCTCTTCATGTTTTTCAACACCACTTCATTCTCCTCCTATTTTTCAGAACATTTCATGCTCCTCATATTTTTCACACCTTTTGAAGCTCTTCATATTTTTCACACATTTTCAGGCTCTTCATCTTTTACAACTACGCTTCATGCTCCTCCTATATTTCAGACCGTTTCATGCTCCTCATATTTTTCACACCTTTGGAAGCTCTTCATATTTTTCACACATTTTCAGGCTCTTCATATTTTTGAAAACCGCTTCATGCTCCTCCTATTTTTCTGACCGTTTCATGCTCCTCATACTTTGACACCTTTAGAAGCTCTTACTTAATATTTTTCACTGCCTTTCAGGCTCTTCATGTTTGTCAACACCGCTTCATGCTCCTCCAATTTTTCAGACCGTTTCATGCTCCTCATATTTTTGACACCTTTTGAAGCTCTTCATACTTTTCACACCTTATCAGGCTCTTCATTGTTTCAATACAATTTCATGCTCCTCCTATTTTTCAGACTGTTTCATGCTCTTCATATTCTGACACCTTTTGAAGCTCTTCATATTTTTGACACCTTTTGAAGTTCTTCATATTTTTCACACCTTTTCAGGTTCTTCATATTTTTGAACACTGCCTCATGCTCCTCCTATTTTCCAGACCGTTTCATGCTCCTCATATTTTTGACACCTTTTGAAGCTCTTCATATTTTTCACACCTTTTCAGGCTCTTCATGTTTTTGAACACCGTTTCATGCTCCTCCTATTTTTTACACATTTTTGAAGCTCTTCATATTTTTCACACATTTTCACGCTTTCCATGTTTTTCAACACCGTTTCCTGCTGCTCCTATTTTTCAGAACCTTTCATGCTACTGATATTTTTGAGACGATTTGAAGCTCTTCATATTTTTCACACCTTTTCAGGCTCTTCATGTTTTTCGACACCGCTTCATGCTCCTCCTATTTTTCAGACCGTTTCATGCTCCTAATATTTTTGACAACTTTTGAAGCTCTTCATATTTTTCACGCCTTTTTAGGCTCTTCATGTTTTTGAACAACGCTTCATGCTCCTCCTACTTTTCAGACCGCTTCATGCTCCTCATGTATTTCACACCTTTTGAAGCTCTTCATGTTTTTCAACACAGTTTCATACTCTTACATTTTTTCAGACTGTTTCATGCTCCTCTTATTTTTCAGACCGTTTCATGTTCTTCATATATGTGACACCTTTTGAAGCTCTTCATATTTTTCACACCTTTTCATGATCTTCATTTTTTTCAACACCGTTTCATGCTCCTCATATTTTTGACACCTTTTAAAACACCTCATATTTTTCACACCTTTTCATGCTCTTCCTGATTTTCAACGCCGTCTGATGTTCCTCCTATTTTTTGACCGTTTCATGCTCCTCATATTTTTGACACCTTTTGCAGCTCTTCATGTTTTTCACACCCTTTCATGCTCTTCATGTTTTTCAACACGGTTTCATGCTCCTCCTATATTTCAGACCGTTTCGTGCTCCTCATGTTTTTGACACCTTTTGAAGTTCTTCATGTTTTTCAACACCGTTTCATGCTCCTCCTATTTTTCACATCGTTTCAGGCTCCTCATATTTTTCAGACCGATCCATGGTCCTCATATTTTTCACACCTTTTGACGCTCCTCATATTTTTCAAAACCGTTTCATGCTCTTCCTACTTTTCAGAACGTTTCATGCTCCTCGTATTTTTTAGGCCATTTCGTGCTCATCATATTTTTGACACCTTTTGACGCTCATCATGTTTTTCACACCTTTTCATGCTCTTCATGTTTTTCATCACCGTTTAATGGCCTACTATTTTTCAGAACGTTTCGTGGTCCTCCGATTTTTCAGACCGTTTCTTGCTCCTCATATTTTTGACACCTTTTGAAGCTCTTCATATTTTTCACACCTTTTCAGGCTCTTCATGTTTTTCAACACCACTTCATTCTCCTCCTATTTTTCAGAACATTTCATGCTCCTCATATTTTTCACACCCCTTTGAAGCTCTTCATATTTTTCACACATTTTCAGGCTCTTCATGTTTTACAACAACGCTTCATGCTCCTCCTATATTTCAGACCGTTTCATGCTCCTCATATTTTTCACACCTTTGGAAGCTCTTCATATTTTTCACACATTTTCAGGCTCTTCATATTTTTGAAAACCGCTTCATGCTCCTCCTATTTTTCTGACCGTTTCATGCTCCTAATATTTTTGACACCTTTTGAAGCTCTTCATATTTTTCACACCTTATCAGGCTCTTCATTGTTTCAACACTATTTCATGCTCCTCCTATTTTTCAGACTGTTTCATGCTCCTCATATTATGACACCTTTTGAAGCTCTTCATATTTTTGACACCTTTTGAAGCTCTTCATATTTTTCACACCTTTTCAGGCTCTTCATGTTTTTGAACACCGTTTCATGCTCCTCCTGTTTTTTACACATTTTGAAGCTCTTCATATTTTTCACACATTTTCACGCTTTCCATGTTTCTCAACACCGTTTCCTGCTGCTCCTATTTTTCAGAACGTTTCATGCTACTGATATTTTTGAGACGATTTGAAGCTCTTCATATTTTTCACACCTTTTCAGGCTCTTCATGTTTTTCAACACCGCTTCATGCTCCTCCTATTTTTCAGACCGTTTCATGCTCCTAATATTTTTGACAACTTTTGAAGCTCTTCATATTTTTCACACCTTTTTAGGCTCTTCATGTTTTTGAACAACGCTTCATGCTCCTCCTACTTTTCAGACCGTTTCATGCTCCTCATGTATTTCACACCTTTTGAAGCTCTTCATGTTTTTCAACACAGTTTCATACTCTTACTTTTTTTCAGACTGTTTCATGCTCCTCTTATTTTTCAGACCGTTTCATGTTCTTCATATATGTGACACCTTTTGAAGCTCTTCATATTTTTCACACCTTTTCATGATCTTCATTTTTTTCAACACCGTTTCATGCTCCTCATATTTTTGACACCTTTTAAAACACCTCATATTTTTCACACCTTTTCATGCTCTTCCTGATTTTCAATGCTGTCTCATGTTCCTCCTATTTTTTGACCGTTTCATGCTCCTCATATTTTTGACACCTTTTGCAGCTCTTCATGTTTTTCACACCCTTTCATGCTCTTCGTGATTTTCAACGCCGTCTCATGTTCCTCCTATTTTTTAGACCGTTTCATGCTCCTCCTATTTTTCAGACCGTTTCATGCTCCTCATATTTTTGACACCTTGAAAGCTCTTCATGTATTTCCAACCTTTTCAGGTTCTTCATGTTTTTCAACACCATCTCATGCTCCTACTTTTTTTCAGACCGTTCCATGCTCCTCATATATTTGACACCTTTTGAAGATCTTCATATTTTTCACCTTTTCAGGCTTTTCATGTTTTTGAACACCGTTTCATGCTCCTCATATTTTTGACACCTTTTGAACTCTTGATATATTTCACACCTTTTCATGCTCTTCATGTTTTTCAACACCGTCTCATGCTCCTCCTTTTTTTGAAACCTTTTGAAGCTCTTCATATATTTCACACCTTTTCAGGATCTTCATGTTTTTCAACACCATCTCATGCTCCTCCTATTTTTTTTACCCGTTTCATGCGACTAATAATTTTGAAACCTTTTGAAGCTCTTCATATTTTTCACACCTTTTCATGCTCTTTATGTTTTTCAACACCGTTTCATACTCCTCCTATATTTCAGACCGTTTCATGATCCTCATATTTTTGACACCTTTTGAAGCTCTTCATATTTTTCACACCTTTTCAGGCTGTTCATGTTTTTCAATACCATTTCATGCTCCTCCTATTTTTTTTACCCGTTTCAAGCGACTAATAATTTTGAAACCTTTTGAAGCTCTTCATATTTTTCACACCTTTTCAGGCTCTTTATGTTTTTCAACACCGTTTCATGCTCCTCCTATTTTTCAGACCGTTTCATGCTCCTCATATTTTTGACACCTTTTGGAGATTTTCATATATTTCACACTTTTTCAGGCTCTTCATGTTTTTCAACACCACTTCATGATCCTCCTATTTTTCAGACCGTTTCTTGCTCCTCTAATTTTTGACACCTTTTGAAGCTCTTCATATTATTCTCACCTTTTGAAACTCTTCATATTTTTCACACCTTTTGAAGCTCTTCATATTTTTCACACCTTTTCAGGCTCTTCATGTTTTTGAACACCGTTTCATGCTCCTCCTATTTGTGACAACTTTTGAAGCTCTTCATATTTTTCACACCTTTTCAGGCTCTTCATGTTTTTGAACACCACTTCTTGCTCCTTAATTTTTGGAGATAGTTTCATGCTTCTCATATTTTTGACACCTTTTGAAGCTCTTCATATTTTTCACATCTTTTAAGGCTCTGCATGCTTTTCAATACTGCTTCATGCTACTCCTATTTTTCAGACCGTTTCATGCTCCTCATATTTTTGACACCGTTTGAGGCTCTTCATATTTTTCACACCTTTTCAGGCTCCTCATGTTTTTCAAAACCGCTTCATTCTCCTCCTATTTTTCAGACCGTTTCATGCTCCTCATATTTTTGACACCTTTTGAAGCTCTTCATATTTTTCACAACTTTTCAGTTTCTTCATGTTTTTCAATACCGCTTCATGCTCTTCCTATTTTTCAGACCGTTTCATGCTCCTCTTATTTTTCACACTTTCTGAAGCTCTTCAGATTTTTCACACCTTTACAGGCTCTTCATGTTTTCAACACCATTTCATGCTCCTCCTATTTTTCAGACCGTTTCATGCTCCTCTCAATTTTGACACCTTTTGAAGCTCTTCATATTTTTCACACCTTTTCAGGCTCTTCATGTTTCTGAACACCGTTTCATGCTCCTCATATTTTTGACGCCTTTTGAAGCTCTTTATATTTTTCACACCTTTTCTGGCTCTTCATGTTTTTTAACAGCGCTTCATGCTCCTCCTATTTTTCAGACCATTTCATGCTCCTCATATTTTTCACACCTTTTGAAGCTCTTCACATTTTTCACACCTTTTTAGGCTCTTCATGTTTTTCAACAACGCTTCAAGCTCCTCCTATTTGTCTGACTGTTTCATGCTCCTCATATTTTGGACACATTTTGAAGCTCTTCATATTTTTCACACCTTTTCATGCTCTTCATGTTTTTCACCACCGTTTCATGCTGTTCCTATTTTTCAGACAGTTTCATGCTCCTCTTTTTTTTGACACCTTTTGAAGCTTTTCATATTTTTCACACCTTTTCATGCTGTTCATATTTTTCAACACGTTTTCATGCTCCTCGTGTTTTTCAGACCGTTTCATGCTCCTCATATTTTTGACACCTTTTGAAGCTCTTCATATTTTTCACACCTTTTCATTCTCTTCATGTTTTTCAACACCGTTTCATGCTCCTTCTATTTTTCAGACCGTTTCTTGCTCCTCATAATTTTGACAGCTTTTGAAGCTCTTTATATTTTTCACAGTTTTAATTGTTTTTATGTTTTTTAACACCATTTCATGTTCCGCGTATATTTGACTCCTTTTGAAGCTCTTAATATTTTGCACACCTTTTCATGCTCTTCATGTATTTGAATACCGCTTCATGCTCCTCCTATATTTCAGACCGTTTCATGCTCCTAATATTTTTGACACTTTTTGAAGCTATTCATATTTCTCACACATTTTTAGGCTCTTCATGTTTTTCAACATGGTTTCATGCTCCTCCTATTTTTCAGACCGTTTCATGCTCCTCCTATTTTTCAGAACGTTTCATGCTCCTCAAATTTTGGCACCTTTTGAAGCTCTTTATATTTTTAACACTTATCATGCTCTTCATGTTTTTCAACACCGTTTCATGCTCCTCCTATTTTTCAGACCGTTTCATGCTCCTCATATTTTTGACACCTTGAAAGCTCTTCATATATTTCCAGCCTTTTCAGGTTCTTCATGTTTTTCAACACCATCTCATGCTCCTACTATTTTTGAGACCGTTCCATGCTCCTCATATTTTTGACACCTTTTGAAACTCTTCATATTTTTCACACTTTTAATCCTCTTCATGTTTTTCAACACCGTTACATGCTCCTCATATTTTTGACACCTTTTGCAGCTCTTCAAATTTTTCACACCTTTTCATGCTCTTCATGTATACATACAAAGTTTCATGCTCCTCCTATTTTCAGTCCCTTTCATGCTCCTCATATTTTTGATAACTTTTGAACCTCTTCATATTTTTCACACCTTTTCATGTTCTTCATGTTTTTCAACAGCATCTCATGCTCCTCCTTTTTTTGAAAACTTTTGAAGCTCTTCATATATTTCACACCTTTTCAGGATCTTCATGTTTTTCAACACCGTCTCATGCTCCTCCTATTTTTTTTACCCGTTTCATGCGACTAATAATTTTGAAACCTTTTGAAGGTCTTCATATTTTTCACACCTTTTCAGGCTCTTTATGTTTTTCAACACCGTTTCATGCTCCTCCTATTTTTCAGACCGTTTCATGCTCCTCATATTTTTGACACCTTTTGGAGATTTTCATATATTTCACACTTTTTCAGGCTCTTCATGTTTTTCAACACCACTTCATGATCCTCCTATTTTTCAGACCGTTTCTTGCTCCTCTAATTTTTGACACCTTTTGAAGCTCTTCATATTTTTCTCACCTTTTGAAACTCTTCATATTTTTCACACCTTTTGAAGCTCTTCATATTTTTCACACCTTTTCAGGCTCTTCATGTTTTTGAACACCGTTTCATGCTCCTCCTATTTGTGACAACTTTTGAAGCTCTTCATATTTTTCACACCTTTTCAGGCTCTTCATGTTTTTGAACACCACTTCTTGCTCCTTAAATTTTGGAGATAGTTTCATGCTTCTCATATTTTTGACAGCTTTTGAAGCTCTTCATATTTTTCACATCTTTTAAGGCTCTGCATGCTTTTCAATACTGCTTCATGCTACTCCTATTTTTCAGACCGTTTCATGCTCCTCATATTTTTGACACCGTTTGAGGCTCTTCATATTTTTCACACCTTTTCAGGCTCCTCATGTTTTTCAAAACCGCTTCATTCTCCTCCTATTTTTCAGACCGTTTCATGCTCCTCATATTTTTGACACCTTTTGAAGCTCTTCATATTTTTCACAACTTTTCAGTTTCTTCATGTTTTTCAATACCGTTTCATGCTCTTCCTATTTTTCAGACCGTTTCATGCTCCTCTTATTTTTCACACTTTCTGAAGCTCTTCAGATTTTTCACACCTTTACAGGCTCTTCATGTTTTCAACACCATTTCATGCTCCTCCTATTTTTCAGACCGTTTCATGCTCCTCTCAATTTTGACACCTTTTGAAGCTCTTCATATTTTTCACACCTTTTCAGGCTCTTCATGTTTCTGAACACCGTTTCATGCTCCTCATATTTTTGACGCCTTTTGAAGCTCTTTATATTTTTCACACCTTTTCTGGCTCTTCATGTTTTTTAACAGCGCTTCATGCTCCTCCTATTTTTCAGACCATTTCATGCTCCTCATATTTTTCACACCTTTTGAAGCTCTTCACATTTTTCACACCTTTTTAGGCTCTTCATGTTTTTCAACAACGCTTCAAGCTCCTCCTATTTGTCTGACTGTTTCATGCTCCTCATATTTTGGACACATTTTGAATCTCTTCATATTTTTCACACCTTTTCAGGCTCTTCATGTTTTTGAACACCTTTTCATGCTCCTCATCTTTTTGAAACCTTTAGAAGCTCTTCATATTTTTCACACCTTTTCAGGCTCTTCATGTTTTTCAACACCGCTTCATGCTCCTCCTATTTTCAGACCGTTTCATGCTCCACTCATTTTTGACACCTTTTGAAGCTCTTCATATTTTTCACACATTTTGAAGCTCTTTATATTTTTTACACTTTTTTAAGCTCTTCATATTTTTCAAAACTTTTCAGCCTCTTCATATTTTTGAACATCTTTTCAGGCTCTTCATTTTTTTCAACACCGCTTGATGCTCCTCCTATTTTTCAGACCATTTCATGCTCCTCATAATTTTGACACCTTTTGAAGCTTTTGATATTTTTCACACATTTTCAGGCTCTTCATGTTGTTCAACACCGCTTCATGCTCCTCCTATTTTTCAGACTGTTTCATGCTCCTCATATTTTTGACACCTTTTGAAGCTCTTCATATTTTTCACACCTTTTCATTCTCTTCATGTTTTTCAACACCGTTTCATGCTCCTCCCCTTTTCAGGACCGTTTCTTGCTCCTCATATTTTTGACAGCTTTTGAAGCTGTTTATATTTTTCACACTTTTAATGCTCCTCATGTTTTTCAACACCGTTTCATGCTCCTCATATATTTGACACCTTTTGAAGCTCTTCATATTTTTCACCTTTTCAGGCTTTTCATGATTTTGAACACCGTTTCATGCTCCTCATATTTTTGACACCTTTTGAACTCTTGATATATTCCACACCTTTTCAGGCTCTTCATGTTTAAGCACTCTTTAATGCTCCTCCTATTTTTCAGACAGTTGCATGCTCCTCATATTTTTGACACCTTTTGAAGCTCTTCATATTTTTCACACCTTTTCATGCTCTTCATGTTTTTCACCACCGTTTCATGCTGTTCCTATTTTTCAGACAGTTTCATGCTCCTCTTTTTTTTGACACCTTTTGAAGCTTTTCATATTTTTCACACCTTTTCATGCTGTTCATATTTTTCAACACGTTTTCATGCTCCTCGTGTTTTTCAGACCGTTTCATGCTCCTCATATTTTTGACACCTTTTGAAGCTCTTCATATTTTTCACACCTTTTCATTCTCTTCATGTTTTTCAACACCGTTTCATGTTCCTTCTATTTTTCAGACCGTTTCTTGCTCCTCATAATTTTGACAGCTTTTGAAGCTCTTTATATTTTTCACAGTTTTAATTGTTTTTATGTTTTTTAACACCGTTTCATGTTCTGCGTATATTTGACTCCTTTTGAAGCTCTTAATATTTTGCACACCTTTTCATGCTCTTCATGTTTTTCACCACCGTTTCATGCTGTTCCTATTTTTCAGACAGTTTCATGCTCCTCTTTTTTTTGACACCTTTTGAAGCTTTTCATATTTTTCACACCTTTTCATGCTGTTCATATTTTTCAACACGTTTTCATGCTCCTCGTGTTTTTCAGACCGTTTCATGCTCCTCATATTTTTGACACCTTTTGAAGCTCTTCATATTTTTCACACCTTTTAATTCTCTTCATGTTTTTCAACACCGTTTCATGCTCCTTCTATTTTTCAGACCGTTTCTTGCTCCTCATAATTTTGACAGCTTTTGAAGCTCTTTATATTTTTCACAGTTTTAATTGTTTTTATGTTTTTTAACACCGTTTCATGTTCCGCGTATATTTGACTCCTTTTGAAGCTCTTAATATTTTGCACACCTTTTCATGCTCTTCATGTATTTGAATACCGCTTCATGCTCCTCCTATATTTCAGACCGTTTCATGCTCCTAATATTTTTGACACTTTTTGAAGCTATTCATATATCTCACACATTTTTAGGCTCTTCTTGTTTTTCAACATGGTTTCATGCTCCTCCTATTTTTCAGACCGTTTCATGCTCCTCCTATTTTTCAGAACGTTTCATGCTCCTCAAATTTTGGCACCTTTTGAAGCTCTTTATATTTTTAACACTTATCATGCTCTTCATGTTTTTCAACACCGTTTCATGCTCCTCCTATTTTTCAGACCGTTTCATGCTCCTCATATTTTTGACACCTTGAAAGCTCTTCATATATTTCCAGCCTTTTCAGGTTCTTCATGTTTTTCAACACCATCTCATGCTCCTACTATTTTTGAGCCCGTTCCATGCTCCTCATATTTTTGACACCTTTTGAAACTCTTCATATTTTTCACACTTTTAATCCTCTTCATGTTTTTCGACACCGTTACATGCTCCTCATATTTTTGACACCTTTTGCAGCTCTTCAAATTTTTCACACCTTTTCATGCTCTTCATGTATACATACAAAGTTTCATGCTCCTCCTATTTTCAGTCCCTTTCATGCTCCTCATATTTTTGATAACTTTTGAACCTCTTCATATTTTTCACACCTTTTCAGGCTCTTAATATTTTTCAACACTGCTTCATGCTCCTCCTATTTTTCAGACCGTTTCATGCTCCTCATATTTTTGACAACTTTTGAAGTCTTCATATTTTTCACACCTTTTCAGGCTCTACCGTTTTCCAACACCGCTTCATGCTCCTCCTATTTTTCTGACCGTTTCATGCTCCTCATATTTTTGACACTTTTTCAAGCTCCTCATACTTTTCACACCTTTTCAGGGTCTTCATGTTTTTCAACACCGTTTCATGTTCCTCATCTTTTTGAAACCTTTTGAAGCTCTTCATATTTTTCACCGCTTTTCAGGCTCTTCATGTTTTTGAACACTGCTTCATGCTCCTCCTATTTTTCAGACCGTTTCATGCTCCACATATTTTTGGGACCTTTTGAAGCTCTTCATATTTTTCACACCTTTTCAGGCTCTTCATGATTTGAACACTGTTTCATGTTCCTCCTATATTTGACACCGTTTTAAGCTCTTCATATTTTTCACCGCTTTTCAGGCTCTTCATGTTTTAGAACACGGTTTCATGCTCCTCTTATATTTGACACATTTTGAAGCTCTTCATATTTTTCACACCATTTCAAAAACTCTCACTGTTTGCAGATGACATGATCCTCTACATAGAAAACCCTAAAGACTCTACCAGAAAATTACTAGAGCTAATCAATGAATATAGTAAAGTTGCAGGATATAAAATTAACACACAGAAATCCCTTGCATTCCTATATACTAACAATGAAAAAACAGACAGAGAAATTAAGGAAACAATACCATTCACCATTGCAACAAAGGAATAAAATACTTAGGAGTATATCTACCTAAAGAAACAAAGGACCTATACATAGAAAACTACAAAACACTGATGAAAGAAATCAAAGAGGACACAAACAGATGGAGAAACATACCGTGTTCATGGATTGGAAGAATTAATATTGTCAAAATGGCTATTCTACCCAAAGCAGTCTATAGATTCAATGCAATCCCTATCAAGCTACCAATGGTATTTTTCACAGAACTAGACCAAAGAATTTCACAATTTGTATGGAAATACAAAAAACCTCGAATAGCCAAAGTAATCTTGAGAAAGAAGAATGGAGCTGGAGGAATCAACCTGCCTGACTTCAGACTCTACTACAAAGCCACAGTCATCAAGACAGTATGGTACTGGCACAAAGACAGAAATATAGATCAATGGAACAGAATAGAAAGCCCAGAGATAAATCCACGAACCTATGGACACCTTATCTTTGACAAAGGAGGCAAGGATATACAATGGAAAAAAGACAACCTCTTTAACAAGTGGTGCTGGGAAAACTGGTCAACCACTTGTAAAAGAATGAAACTAGAACACTTTCTAACACCATACACAAAAATAAACTCAAAATGGATTAAAGATCTAAATGTAAGACCAGAAACTATAAAACTCCTAGAGGAGAACATAGGCAAAACACTCTCCGACATAAATCAAAGCAAGATCCTCTATGACCCACCTCCCAGAGTATTGGAAATATAAGCAAAACTAAACAAATGGGACCTAATGAAACTTAAAAGCTTTTGCACTACCAAGGAAACTATAAGTAAGGTGAAAAGACAGCCCTCAGATTGGGAGAAAATAATAGCAAATGAAGAAACAGACAAAGGATTAATCTCAAAAATATACAAGCAACTCCTGCAGCTCAATTCCAGAAAAATAAATGACCCAATCAAAAAATGGGCCAAAGAACTAAACAGACATTTCTCCAAAGAAGACATAGAGATGGCTAACAAACACATGAAAAGATGCTCAACATCACTCATTATTAGAGAAATGCAAATCAAAACGCTCTTCATTTTTTATCACCGTTTCATGCTCCTCCTATTTTTCAGACCGTTTAATGCTCCACATGTATTTCACACCTTTTGAAGCTCCTCATATTTTTCACACCTTTTCAGGCTCTTCTTGTTTTTGAACACCGCTTCATGCTCCTCCTATTTTTCAGACGGTTTAATGCTCCACATGTATTTCACACCTTTTGAATCTCCTCATATTTTTCACACCTTTTCAGGCTCTTCTTGTTTTTGCACACCGCTTCATGCTCCTCCTGTTTTTCAGACCGTTTAATGCTCCACATGTATTTCACACCTTTTGAAGCTCCTCATATTTTTCACACCTTTTCAGGCTCTTCATGTTTTTCAACACCGCTTCATGCTCCTCCTATTTTTCAGACCGTTTAATGCTCCACATGTATTTCACACCTTTTGAAGCTCTTCATATTTTTCACACCTTTTGAAGCTCTTCATATTTTTCACATGTTTTCAGGCCTTCATGTTTTTCAACACCGCTTAATGCTCCTCCTATCTTTCAGACCGTTTAATCCTCCTCATGTATTTCACACTTTTTGAAGCTCTTCATATTTTTCACACCTTTTCAGGCTCTTCATGTTTTTGAACACGGCTTCATGCTCCTCCTATTTTTCAGACCGTTTCATGCTCCTCATATTTTTGACACCTTTTGAAGCTCTTCATATTTTTCACACCTTTTCAGGCTCTTCAGTTTTTTTCAACACCACTTCATGCTCCTCCTATTTTTCAGACCGTTTAATCCTCCTCATGTATTTCACAGTTTTTGAAGCTCTTCATATTTTTCACACCTTTTGAAGCTCTTCATATTTTTCACACGTTTTCAGGCTCTTCATGTTTTTCAACACCGCTTCATGCTCCTCCTATTTTTCAGACCGTATCATGCTCCTCATATTTTTCACACCTTTTGAAGATCTTCATATTTTTCACACCTTTTCAGGCTATTCATATTTTTGAACACCACTTCATGCTCCTTCTATTTTTCAGAGAGTTTCATGCTCCTCATGTATTTCACACCTTTTGAAGCTCTTCATATTTTTCACACCTTTTCAGGCTCTTCATGTTTTTGATCACCGTTTCATGCTCCTCCTATTTTTCAGACTGTTTCATGCTCCTCATATTTTTTTTTCCAGTGGGTTTTGTCATACATTGCTATGAATCAGCCATGGATTTACATGTATTCCCAATCCCGATCCCCCCTCCCACCTCCCTCTCCACCCGATTCCTCTGGGTCTTCCCAGTGCACCAGGCCGGAGCACTTGTCTCATTCATCCTACCTGGGCTGGTGATCTGTTTCACCATAGATAGGATACATGCTGTTCTTTTGAAATATCCCACCCTCACATTCTCCCACAAAGTTCAAAAGTCTGTTCTGTATTTCTGTGTCTCTTTTTCTGTTCTGCATATAGGGTTATCGTTATCACCTTTCTAAATTCCATATACATGTGTCAGTATGCTGTAATGTTCTTTATCTTTCTGGCTTACTTCACTCTGTATAATGGGCTTCAGCTTCATCCATCTCATTAGGACTGGTTCAAATGAATTCTTTTTAATGGCTGAGTAATAGTCCATGGTGTATATGTACCACAGCTTCCGTATCCATTCATCTGCTGATGGGCATCTAGGTTGCTTCCATGTCCTGGCTATTATAAACAGTGCTGCGATGAACACTGGGGTGCACGTGTCTCTTTCAGTTCTGGTTTCCTCAGTGTGTATGCCCAGAAGTGGGATTGCTGGGTCATATGGCAGTTCTATTTCCAGTTTTTTAAGAAATCTCCACACTGTTTTCCATAGCGGCTGTACTAGTTTGCATTCCCACCAACAGTGTAAGAGGGTTCCCTTTTCTCCACACCCTCTCCAGCATTTATTGCTTGTAGACTTTTGGATAGCAGCCATCCTGACTGGCGTGTAATGGTACCTCATTGTGGTTTTGATTTGTATTTCTCTAATAATGAGTGATGTTGAGCATCTTTTCATGTGTTTGTTAGCCATCTGTATGTCTTCTTTGGAGAAATGTCTGTTTAGTTCTTTGGCCCATTTTTTGATTGGGTCATTTATTTTTCTGAAATTGAGCTGCAGGAGTTGCTTGTATATTTTTGAGATTAATCCTTTGTCTGTTTCTTCATTTGCTATTATTTTCTCCCAATCTGAGGGCTGTCTTTTCACCTTACTTATAGTTTCCTTGGTAGTGCAAAAGCTTTTAAGTTTCATTAGGTCCCATTTGTTTAGTTTTGCTTATATTTCCAATATTCTGGGAGGTGGGTCATAGAGGATCTTGCTTTGATTTATGTCGGAGAGTGTTTTGCCTATGTTCTCCTCTAGGAGTTTTATAGTTTCTGGTCTTACATTTAGATCTTTAATCCATTTTGAGTTTATTTTTGTGTATGGTGTTAGAAAGTGTTCTAGTTTCATTCTTTTACAAGTGGTTGACCAGTTTTCCCAGCACCACTTGTTAAAGAGGTTGTCTTTTTTCCATTGTATATCCTTGCCTCCTTTGTCAAAGATAAGGTGTCCATAGGTTCGTGGATTTATCTTTGGGCTTTCTATTCTGTTCCATTGATCTATATTTCTGTCTTTGTGCCAGTACCATACTGTCTTGATGACTGTGGCTTTGTAGTAGAGTCTGAAGTCAGGCAGGTTGATTCCTCCAGCTCCATTCTTCTTTCTCAAGATTACTTTGGCTATTCGAGGTTTTTTGTATTTCCATACAAATTGTGAAATTCTTTGGTCTAGTTCTGTGAAAAATACCATTGGTAGCTTGATAGGGATTGCATTGAATCTATAGACTGCTTTGGGTAGAATAGCCATTTTGACAATATTAATTCTTCCAATCCATGAACACGGTATGTTTCTCCATCTGTTTGTGTCCTCTTTGATTTCTTTCATCAGTGTTTTATAGTTTTCTATGTATAGGTCCTTTGTTTCTTTAGGGAGATATACTCCTAAGTATTTTATTCTTTTTGTTGCAATGGTGAATGGTATTGTTTCCTTAATTTCTCTGTCTGTTTTTTCATTGTTAGTATATAGGAATGCAAGGGATTTCTGTGTGTTAATTTTATATCCTGCAACTTTACTATATTCATTGATTAGTTCTAGTAATTTTCTGGTAGAGTCTTTAGGGTTTTCTATGTAGAGGATCATGTCATCTGCAAACAGTGAGAATTTTACTTCTTCTTTTCCTATCTGGATTCTTTTTACTTCTTTTTCTGCTCTGATTGCTGTGGCCAGAACTTCCAACACTATGTTGAATAGTAGTGGTGAGAGTGGGCACCCTTGTCTTGTTCCTGATTTCAGGGGAAATGCCTTCAATTTTGACACCTTCTGAAGATCTTCATATTTTTCACACCTTTTCAGGCTCTTCATGTTTTTGAACAGCGCTTCATGCTCCTCATAATTTTCACATATTTTTATGCTCTTCATATTTTTCACATATTTTCAGGCTATTCATGTTTCTCAAAACCGTTTCATGCTCCTCATATTTTTGACACCTTTTGAAGCTCTTCATATTTTTCACACCTTTTCAGGCTCTTCTTGTTTTTGAACACCGCTTCATGCTCCTCCTATTTTTGAGACAGTTTCATGCTCCTCATATTTTTGACACCTTTTGAAGCTTTTCATATTTTTCAAACCTTTTCAGGCTCTTCATTTTTTTCAACACCACTTCATGCTCCTCCTATTTTTCAGACCGTTTCATGCTCATCAAATTTTTGACACCTTTTGAGGCTCTTCATATTTTTCACAACTTTTGAAGCTCTTCATATTTTTCACAACTTTTGAAGCTTTCATATTTTTCACACGTTTTCAGGCCTTCATGTTTTTGAACACCGCTTCATGCTCCTCCTATTTTTCAGACAGTTTAATTCTCCTCATGTATTTCACACTTTTTGAAACTGTTCATATTTTTCACACCTTTTCATGCTCTTCATGTTTTTGAACACCATTTCATGCTCCTCCTATTTTTCAGACCGTTTAACTCTCCTCATGTATTTCACACTTTTTGAAACTGTTCATATTTTTCACACCTTTTCAGGCTCTTCATGTTGTTGAACACCATTTCATGCTCCTCCTATTTTGCAGACCGTTTCATTCTCCTCATATTTTTGACACCTTTTGAAGCTCTTCATATATTTCACACATTTTAAGGCTTTTCATTTTTTTCAACATCACTTCATGCTCCTCCTATTTTTCAGACCGTTTCATGCTCATCTCATTTTGACACCTTTTGAAGCTCTTCATATTTTTCACATCTTTTGAAGCTTTTCATATTTTTCACACCTTTTCAGGCTCTTCATGATTTTCAACACCGCTTCATGCTCCTCCTATTTTTCAGACCGTTTCATGCTCATCTCATTTTTGACACCTTTTGAAGCTCTTCATATTTTTCACACGTTTTCAGACTCTTCATGTTTTTCAACACCGCTTCATCGTCCTCCTTTTTTTAAGACCGTTTCATGCTCCTCATATTTTTGACACCTTTTGAAGCTCTTCGTATTTTTACACCTTTTCAGGCTCTTTATATTTTTGAACACCGCTTCATGCTCTCCTATTTTTCAGACCGTTTCATGCTCCTCATAATTTTGACACCTTTTGAAGCTCTTCATATTTTTCACACCTTTTCAGGCTCTTCATGTTTTTGAACACCGCATCATGCTACTCCTATTTTTCAGACCGTTTTATGCTCCTCATATTTTTGACACCTTTTGAAGCTTTCCATATTTTTCACACCTTTTCAGGCTCTTCATTTTTTTGAACAGCGTTTCATGCTCCTCCTATTTTTCAGACCGTTTCATGCTCCTCATATATTTGACACCCTTTGAAGCTCTTCATATATTTCACACCATTTCAGGCTCTTCATGTTTTTCAACACCACTTCATGCTCCTCGTATTTTTAAGACCATATCATGCTCCTCATATTTTTGACACGTTTAGAATCTCTTCATATTTTTCACACCTTTTCAGGCGCTTCATGTTTTTCAAAAACGCTTCATGCTCCTCCTATCTTGCAGACTGTTTAATCCTCCTCATGTATTTCACACCTTTTGAAGCTCTTCACATTTTTCACACCTTTTCAGGCTCTTCATGTTTGTGAACACCATTTCATGCTCCTCCTATTTTGCAGACCGTTTCATTCTCCTCATATTTTTGACACCTTTTGAAGCTCTTCATATTTTTCACACCTTTTCAGGCTCTTTAGGTTTTCTAACACCGCTTCATGCTCCTCCTATTTTTCAAAAGGTTTCATGTTCCTCATATTTTTGACACTTTTTGAAGCTCTTCATATATTTTACACCTTTTCAGGCTCTTCATGTTTTTGAACACCGCTTCATGCTCCTCCTTTTTCAGACAGTTTCATGCTCCTCATATTTTTGACACGTTTTGAAGTTATTCATATTTTTCACACCTTTTCAGGCTCTGCATTTTTTTGAACACAGTTTCATGCTCCTCATATTTTTCACACATTTTCATGCTCTTCATATTTTTCACACCTTTCAGGCTCTTCATGTTTTTGAACACCATTTCATGCTCCTCCTATTTTTCAGACGGTTTCATGCTCCTCATAACTTTGACACCTTTTGAAGCTCTTCATATTTTTCACAGCTTTTCAGTTTCTTCAGGTTTTTTAACACGGCTTCATGCTCCTCGTATTTTTCAGACCGTTTCATGCTCCTCATATTTTTCACACTTTTTCATGCTGTTCATATTTTTCACATCTTTTCATGCTCTTCATGTTTCTCAACACCGTTTCATGCTCTTCAGGTTTTTGAACACGGCTTCATGCTCCTCGTATTTTTCAGACCGTTTCATGCTCCTCATATTTTTGACACTTTTTGAAGCTCTTCATATTTTTCATACCTTTTCAGGCTCTTAATGTTTTGGAACACCGCTTCATGCTCCTCATATTTTTCAGACCGTTTCATGCTCCTCATATTTTTAACCCTATTGAAGCTCTTCATATTTTTCACAACTTTTCAGGATCTTCAGTTTTTTGAACACGGCTTCATGCTCCTCGTATTTTTCAGACCGTTTCATGCTCCACATATATTTCACACCGTTTGAAGCTCTTCATATTTTTCACACGTTTTCAGGCTCTTCAGGTTTTTGAACACCGCTTCATGCTCCTCCATTTTTCAGAACTTTTCATGCTCCTCATATTTTTGACACGTTTTGAAACACTTCATATTATTCACACCTTTTCAGGCGCTTCATATTTGTGAACACTGCTTCATGCTCCTCCTATTTTCATACGGTTTCATGCTCCTCATATTTTTGACACCTTTTGAAGCTCTTCATATTTTTCACACCTTTTCAGGCTCTTCATGTTTTTCAACACCGCTTCATGCTCCTCCTATTTTTCAGACCGTTTCATGCTCCATATATTTTTGGCACCTTTTGAAGCTCTTCATATTTTTCACAGCTTTTCAGGCTCTTCATGTTTTTGAACACTGTTTCATGTTCCTCTTATATTTGACACATTTTGAAGCTCTTCATATTTTTCACACCATTTCACGCTCTTCATTTTTTATCACCGTTTCATGCTCCTCCTATTTTTCAGACCGTTTAATGCTCCACATGTATTTCACACATTTTGAAGCTCCTCATATTTTTCACACCTTTTCAGGCTCTTCATGTTTTTCAACACCGCTTCATGATCCTCCTATTTTTCAGACCGTTTAATGCTCCACATGTATTTCACACCTTTTGAAGCTCCTCTTATTTTTCATACCTTTTCAGGCTCTTCTTGTTTTTGAACACCATTTCATGCTCCTGTTATTTTTCAGACCGTTTCCTGGTCCTCATATATTTGACACCCTTTGAAACTCTTCATATATTTCACACCTTTTCAGGATCTTCATGTTTTTCAACACCGCTTCATGCTCCTCGTTTATTTCAGACCGTTTCATGCTCCTCATATTTTTGACAGTTTTTGAAGCTCTTCATATTTTTCACAACTTTTCAGGCTCTTCATGTTTTTCAACACCACTTCTTGCTCCTCCGATTTTTCAGACAGTTTCATGCTCCTCAGATTTTTCACACCTTTTGAAGCTCTTCATATTTTTCACACCTTTTCATGCTCTTCATGTTTTTCAACACCGTATCATGCTCCTCCTATTTTTCAGACCGTTTCATGCTCCTCATATTTTTCACACATTTTGAAGCTCTTCATATTTTTCACACCTTTTCATGCTCTTCATGTTTTGATACAACGTTTCATGCTCCTCCCATTTTTCAGACCATTTCGTGCTCCTCATATTTTTCAGACCGTCTCATGCTCCTCATATTTATGACAGCTTTTGAAGCTCTTCATATTTTTCACACTCTTTGAAGCTCTTCATGTTTTTCAACACCGTTTCATGCTCCTCCAATGTTTATGACCCTTTCATGCTCCTCATATTTTTAACATCTTTTGAAGCTCTCATATTTTTCATACCTTTTCAAGCAATTCATGTGTTCAACACCATTTCATGCTCCTCCTGTTTTTCAGACCCTTTCATGCTCCTCATATTATTGACACCTTCTGAAGCTCTTCTTATTGTGCACACCTTTTCACGCTCTTCATGATTTTCAACACTGTTTCATGCTCGTCCTATTTTTTAGACCGTTTCATGTTCCTCATATTTTTCTGACAGTTTCATGTTCCTCAAATTTTTGACACCTTTGAAGCTTGTCATATTTTTCCAACGTTTTCAGGTTCTTCATGTTTTTACACCGTCTCATGCTTCTCCTATTTTTAGGACCGTTTCATGCTCCTCATATTTTTGACACCTTTTGAAGCTCTTCATATTTTTCACACCTTTTCATTCTCTTCATGTTTTTCAACACCGTTTCATGCTCCTCCTCTTTTTCAGACCGTTTCTTGCTCCTCATATTTTTGACAGCTTTTGAAGCTGTTTATATTTTTCACACTTTTAATGCTCCTCATGTTATTCAACACCGTTTCATGCTCCTCATATATTTGACACCTTTTGAAGCTCTTCATATTTTTCGCACCTTTTCAGGCTTTTCATGTATTTGAACACCGTTTCATGCTCCTCATATTTTTGACACCTTTTGAACTCTTGATATATTTCACACCTTTTCAGGCTCTTCATGTTTTTGAACACTGTTTAATGCTCCTCCTATTTTTCAGACAGTTGCATGCTTCTCATATTTTTGACACATTTTGAAACTCTTCATATTTTTCACACCTTTTCATGCTCTTCATGTTTTTCAACACCGTTTCATGCTCCTCGTATATTTGACTCCTTTTGAAGCTCTTAATATTTTGCACACCTTTTCAGGCTCTTCATGTATTTGAATACCGCTTCATGCTCCTCCTATATTTCAGACCGTTTCATGCTCCTCATATTTTTGACACTTTTTGAAGCTATTCATATTTTTCACACCTTTTCAGTCTCTTCATGGTTTTAAACATGGTTTCATGCTCCTCCTATTTTTCAGACCGTTTCATGCTCCTCAAATTTTGGCACCTTTTGAAGCTCTTTATATTTTTAACACTTATCATGCTCTTCATGTTTTTCAACACCGTTTCATGTTTCTCCTATTTTTCAGACCGTTTCATGCTCCTCATATTTTTGACACCTTGAAAGCTCTTCATATATTTCCAACCTTTTCAGGTTCTTCATGTTTTTCAACACCATCTCATGCTCCTACTATTTTTCAGACCGTTTCATGCTCCTCATATTTTTGACACCTTTTGAAGCTTTTCATATTTTTCACACTTTTAATGCTCTTCATGTTTTTCAACACCGTTACATGCTCCTCATATTTTTGACACCTTTTGCAGCTCTTCAAATTTTTCACACCTTTTCATGCTCTTCATGTATACATACAAAGTTTCATGCTCCTCCTATTTTCAGACCCTTTCATGCTCCTCATATTTTTGATAACTTTTGAACCTCTTCATATTTTTCACACATTTTCATGCTCTTCATGTTTTTCAACACCGTCTCATGCTCCTCCTTTTTTTGAAACCTTTTGAACCTCTTCATATATTTCACACCTTTTCAGGATCTTCATGTTTTTCAACACCGTCTCATGCTCCTCTTATTTTTTTTACCCGTTTCATGTGACTAATAATTTTGAAACCTTTTGAAGCTCTTCATATTTTTCACACCTTTTCAGGCTCTTCATGTTTTTGAACTACTTTTCATGCTCCTCCTATTTTTCAGACCGTTTCATGCCCCTCTTATTTTTGAAACGTTTTGAAGCTCTTCATATTTTTCACACCTTTTCAGGCTCTTCATGTTTTTCAGCACCGCTTCATGCTCTCCTATTTTTGAGACCGTTTAATGCTCCTCATATTTTGCACACGTTTTGAAGCTCTTCATATTTTGCAGAACTTTTCAGGCTCTTCATGTTTTTGAACACCGCTTCATGCTCCTCCTATTTTTCAGACTGTTTCATGCTCCTCATATTTTTGACACGTTTTGAAGCTCTTCATATTTTTCACACCTTTTCAGCCTCTTCATATTTTTGAACACCGTTTCATGCTCCTCCTATATTTCAGACCGTTTCATGCTCCTCATATTTTACACAACTTTTGAGCTCTTCATATTTTTCACACCTTTTCAGTCTCTTTAGGTTTTCTAACACCGCTTCATGCTGCTCCTATTTTTCAAAAGGTTTCATGCTCCTCATATTTTTAACACCTTTTGAAGCTCTTCATATATTTTACACCTTTTCAGGCTCTTCATGTTTTTGAACACCGCTTCATGCTCCTCCTATTTTCAGACAGTTTCATGCTCCTCACATTTTTGACACGTTTTGAAGTTCTTCATATTTTTCACACCTTTTCAGGCACTGCATTTTTTTGAACACAGTTTCATGCTCCTCATATTTTTCACACATTTTCATGCTCTTCATATTTTTCAACCTTTCAGGCTCTTCATGTTTTTGAACACCGTTTCATGCTCCTCCTATTTTTCAGACGGTTTCATGCTCCTCATAACTTTGACACCTTTTGAAGCTCTTCATATTTTTCACACCTTTTCAGTTTCTTCAGGTTTTTGAACACGGCTTCATGCTCCTCGTATTTTTCAGACCGTTTCATGCTCCTCATATTTTTCACACTTTTTCATGCTCTTCATATTTTTCACATCTTTTCATGCTCTTCATGTTTCTCAACACCGTTTCATGCTCTTCAGGTTTTCAACACGGCTTCATGCTCCTCGTATTTTTCAGACCGTTTCATCCTCCTCATATTTTTGACTCTTTTTGAAGCTCTTCATATTTTTCATACCTTTTCAGGCTCTTAATGTTTTGGAACACCGCTTCATGCTCCTCCTATTTTTCAGACCGTTTCATGCTCCTCATATTTTTAACCCTATTGAAGCTCTTTATATTTTTCACAACTTTTCAGGCTCTTCAGTTTTTTGCACACGGCTTCATGCTCCTCGTATTTTTCAGACCGTTTCATGCTCCTCATATATTTCACACCGTTTAAAGCTCTTCATATTTTTCACACCTTTTTAGGCTCCTCAAGTTTTTGAAAACCGCTTCATGCTCCTCCTATTTTTCAGAACTTTTCATGCTCCTCATATTTTTGACACGTTTTGAAACACTTCATATTTTTCACACCTTTTCAGGCTCTTCATATTTTTGAACACTGCTTCATGCTCCTCCTATTTTCATACGGTTTCCTGCTCCTCATGTTTTTGAGACGTTTTGAAGCTCTTCATATTTTTCATACCTTTTCAGGCTCCTCAGGTTTTTGAAAACCGCTTCATGCTCCTCCTATTTTTCAGAACTTTTCATGCTCCTCATATTTTTGACACGTTTTGAAACACTTCATATTTTTCACACCTTTTCAGGCTCTTCATATTTTTGAACACCGCTTCATGCTCCTCCTATTTTTCATATCGTTTCATGCTCCTCATATTTTTGACACCTTTTGAAGCTCTTCATATTTTTCACAACTTTTCAGGCTCTTCATGTTTTTGAACGCCGTATCATGCTCCTCCTATTTTTCAGACCGTTTCATGCTCCTCATATCTTTGACACCTTTGAAGCTCTTCATGTTTTTCACACCTTTTCAGGCTCTTCATGTTTTTCAGGACTGCTTCATGCTCCTCCTATTTTTCAGACCGTTTCATACTCCTCTTATAATTGACATCTTTTGAAGCTCTTCATATTTTTCACACCTTTACAGGCTCTTCAGGTTTTTGAACACGGCTTCATGCTCCTCCTACATTTCAGACCGTTCCCTGCTCCTCATGTTTTTGACACCTTTTGAAGCTCTTCATATTTTTTACGCCTTTTCAGACTCTTCATGTTTTTCAACACTGTTTCTTGCTCCTCCTGTTTTTCAGACCGTTTCGTGCTCCTCCTATTTTTCAGACCGTTTCATGCTCCTCATATTTTTGACAACTTTTGAAGCTCCTCATATTTTTCACACCTTTTGAAGCTCTTCATATTTTGCACACCTTTTCAGGCTCTTCATGTTTTTGAACACCGTTTCATACTGCTCGTATTTTTCAGACGGTTTCATACTCCTCATATTTTTGACACGTTTTGAGGCTGTTCATATTTTTCACACTTTTTCATGCTCTTCATATTTTTGAACACCGCTTTATGCTCCTCCTATTTTTCAGATCGTTTCATGATACTCATATTTTTAACACCTTTTGAAGCTCTTCATATTTTTCACACTTTTTCAGGCTGTTTATAGTTTTCAACACCACTTCATGCTCCTCCTATTTTTCAGAACTTTTCATGCTCTTCTAATTTTTGACACCTTTTGAAGTGCTTCATATTTTTCACACCTTTGAAGCTCTTCGTATTTTTCACACCTTTTCAGGCTCTTCATGTTTTTCAACATTACTTCATGCTCCTCCTATTTTTCAGACCTTTTCATGCTCCTCATATTTTGACACCTTCTGTAATCTTCATATACTACACACCTTTTCAGGCTCTTCATTTTTTTGAAAACAATTTCATGCTCCTCCTATTTTTCAGACCGTTTCATGCTCATCTCTTTTTTGACAACTTTTGAATCTCTTCATAGATTTCATACCTTTTGAAGATCTTCATATTTTTCACACGTTTTCGGGCTCTTCATATTTTTCAACACTGCATCAAGCTCCTCCTGTTTTTCAGACCGTTTCATGCTCCTCATATTTTTGACACCTTTTGAAACTCCTCATATTTTTCACACCTTTTGAAGCTATTCATATTTTTCACACGTTCTCAGGCTCTTCATGTTTTTCAATCCCGCTTCATGCTCCTCCTATTTTTCAGACCGTTTCATGCTCCTCATAATTTGGACACCGTTTGAAGCTCTTCATATATTTGACACCTTTGAAGCTCTTCATATTTTTCACATTTTTGAACCTCTTCATATTTTTCACACCTTTTCAGGCTCTTCATGCTTTTGAACACCGCTCATGCTCCTCCTATTTTTGAGACCGTTTCTTGCTCCTCATATATTTAACACCTTTTGAAGCTCTTCATATTTTTCACACTTTCTCAGGCTCTTCATGTTTTTCAACATCGCTTCATGCTTCTCCAATTTTTCAGACCGTTTCAAGCTCATGTCATTTTTGACACCTTTTGAAGCTCTTCATATTTTTCACAACTTTTCAGGCTCTTCATGTTTTTGAACGCCGTATCATGCTCCTCCTATTTTTCAGACCGTTTCATGCTCCTCATATCTTTGACACCTTTGAAGCTCTTCATGTTTTTCACACCTTTTCAGGCTCTTCATGTTTTTCAGGACTGCTTCATGCTCCTCCTATTTTTCAGACCGTTTCATACTCCTCTTATAATTGACATCTTTTGAAGCTCTTCATATTTTTCACACCTTTACAGGCTCTTCAGGTTTTTGAACACGGCTTCATGCTCCTCCTACATTTCAGACCGTTCCCTGCTCCTCATGTTTTTGACACCTTTTGAAGCTCTTCATATTTTTTACGCCTTTTCAGACTCTTCATGTTTTTCAACACTGTTTCTTGCTCCTCCTGTTTTTCAGACCGTTTCGTGCTCCTCCTATTTTTCAGACCGTTTCATGCTCCTCATATTTTTGACAACTTTTGAAGCTCCTCATATTTTTCACACCTTTTGAAGCTCTTCATATTTTGCACACCTTTTCAGGCTCTTCATGTTTTTGAACACCGTTTCATACTGCTCGTATTTTTCAGACGGTTTCATACTCCTCATATTTTTGACACGTTTTGAGGCTGTTCATATTTTTCACACTTTTTCATGCTCTTCATATTTTTGAACACCGCTTTATGCTCCTCCTATTTTTCAGATCGTTTCATGATACTCATATTTTTAACACCTTTTGAAGCTCTTCATATTTTTCACACTTTTTCAGGCTGTTTATAGTTTTCAACACCACTTCATGCTCCTCCTATTTTTCAGAACTTTTCATGCTCTTCTAATTTTTGACACCTTTTGAAGTGCTTCATATTTTTCACACCTTTGAAGCTCTTCGTATTTTTCACACCTTTTCAGGCTCTTCATGTTTTTCAACATTACTTCATGCTCCTCCTATTTTTCAGACCTTTTCATGCTCCTCATATTTTGACACCTTCTGTAATCTTCATATACTACACACCTTTTCAGGCTCTTCATTTTTTTGAAAACAATTTCATGCTCCTCCTATTTTTCAGACCGTTTCATGCTCATCTCTTTTTTGACAACTTTTGAATCTCTTCATAGATTTCATACCTTTTGAAGATCTTCATATTTTTCACACGTTTTCGGGCTCTTCATATTTTTCAACACTGCATCAAGCTCCTCCTGTTTTTCAGACCGTTTCATGCTCCTCATATTTTTGACACCTTTTGAAACTCCTCATATTTTTCACACCTTTTGAAGCTATTCATATTTTTCACACGTTCTCAGGCTCTTCATGTTTTTCAATCCCGCTTCATGCTCCTCCTATTTTTCAGACCGTTTCATGCTCCTCATAATTTGGACACCGTTTGAAGCTCTTCATATATTTGACACCTTTGAAGCTCTTCATATTTTTCACATTTTTGAACCTCTTCATATTTTTCACACCTTTTCAGGCTCTTCATGCTTTTGAACACCGCTCATGCTCCTCCTATTTTTGAGACCGTTTCTTGCTCCTCATATATTTAACACCTTTTGAAGCTCTTCATATTTTTCACACTTTCTCAGGCTCTTCATGTTTTTCAACATCGCTTCATGCTTCTCCAATTTTTCAGACCGTTTCAAGCTCATGTCATTTTTGACACCTTTTGAAGCTCTTCATATTTTTCACACCTTTTCAGGCTCTTCATGTTTTTCAACACCACTTCATGCTCTTCCTTTTTTCCAGACCGTTTCATGCTCTTCTAATTTTTGACACCTTTTGAAGTGCTTCATATTTTTCACACCTTTGAAGCTCTTCATATTTTTGACACGTTTTCAGGCTCTTCATGTTTTTCAACACCGCTTCTTGCTCCTCCTATTTTTCAGACCGTTTCATGCTCCTCATATTTTTGACACCTTTTGAAGCTCTTCATATTTTTCACACCTTTTCATGTTTTTCAACACCACTTCATGCACCTCCTATTTTTCAGACCGTTTCTTGCTCCTCATATATTTAACACCTTTTGAAGCTCTTCATATTTTTCACACTTTTTCAGGCTCTTCATGTTTTTCAACATCGCTTCATGCTCCTCCAATTTTTCAGACCGTTTCAAGCTCATGTCATTCTTGACACCTTTTGAAGCTCTTCATATTTTTCACACCTTTTCAGGCTCTTAATGTTTTTCAACACCACTTCGTGCACCTCCTATTTTTCAGATCGTTTCATGCTCCTCATATTTTTGACACATTTTCAAGCTCCTCATATATTTCACACCTTTTCAGGCTCTTCATCATATTCAACACCACTTCATGCTCCTCCTATTTTCCAGACCGTTTCATTGTCCTCATATTTTTGACACCTTTAGAAGCTCTTCATATTTTTCACACCTTTTGATGCTCTTCATATTTTTCACACCTTTTCAGGCTATTGATGTTTTTGAACACCGCTTCATGCTCCTCCTATTTTTCAGACCGTTTCATGCTCCTCATATTTTTCACACCTTTTGATGCTCTTCATATTTTTCACAACTTTTCAGGCTGTTCATGTTTTGGAACACCGTTTCATGCTCCTCCTATTTTTCAGACCGTTTCATGCTCCTCATATCTTTGACACCTTTTGAAGCTCTATATTTTTCACACCTTTTCAGGATCTTCATGTTTTTGAACACCGCTTCATGCTACTCCTATTTTTCAGACCGATTCATGCTCCTCATAATTTTGACACCTTTTGAAGGTCTTCATATTTTTCACAGCTTTTCAGGCTCTTCTTATTTTTGAACACCATTTGATTCTCCTCCTATTTTTCAGACCGTTTCATGCTCCTCATGTATTTCAGACCGTTTGAAGCTCTTCATATTTTTCAAACCTTTTCAGGCTCTTCATCTTTTTGAACACCGCTTCATGCTCCTACTATTTTTCACACTTTTTGAAGCTCTTCATATTTTTCACACCTTTTCAGGCTCTTCATGTTTCTGAACACCGCTTCATGCTCCTCCTATTTTTCAGAACGTTTAATGTTCCTCATGTATTTCACACCTTTTGAAGCTCTTCATATTTTTCACACATTTTCAGGCTCTTCTTTTTTTTCAACACCACTTCATGCTCCTTCTATTTTTCATACCGTTTCATGCTCCTTTCATTTTTCACACCTTTTGAAGCTCTTCATATTTTTCACACCTTTTGAAGCTCTTCATATTTTTCACACGTTCTCAGGCTCTTCATGTTTTTCAGCCCCGCTTCATGCTCCTCCTATTTTTCAGACCGTTTCATGCTCCTCATTATTTGGACACCGTATGAAGCTCTTCATATATTTGACACCTTTGAAGCTCTTTATATTTTTCACACGTTCTCAGGCTCTTCATGTTTTTCAACCCCGCTTCATGCTCCTCCTATTTTTCAGACCGTTTCATGCTCCTCATAATTTGGACACCGTTTGAAGCTCTTCATATATTTGACACCTTTGAAGCTCTTCATATTTTTCACATTTTTGAACCTCTTCATATTTTTCACACCTTTTCAGGCTCTTCATGGTTTTGAACACCGCTTCATGCTCCTCCTATTTTTGAGACCGTTTCTTGCTCCTCATATATTTAACACCTTTTGAAGCTCTTCATATTTTTCACACTTTTCCAGGCTCTTCATGTTTTTCAACATCGCTTCATGCTCCTCCAATTTTTCAGACCGTTTCAAGCTCATGTCATTTTTGACACCTTTTGAAGCTCTTCATATTTTTCACACCTTTTCAGGCTCTTCATGTGTTTCAACACCACTTCGTGCACCTCCTATTTTTCAGATCGTTTCATGCTCCTCATATTTTTGACACATTTTCAAGCTCCTCATATATTTCACACCTTTTCAGGCTCTTCATCATATTCAACACCACTTCATGCTCCTCCTATTTTCCAGACCGTTTCATTGTCCTCATATTTTTGACACCTTTAGAAGCTCTTCATATTTTTCACACCTTTTCAGGCTCTTCATGTTTTTCGACACGGCTTCATGCTCCTCCTATTTTTCAGATAGTTTAGTTTCTCTCATGTATTTCACACCTTTTGAAGCTCTTCATATTTTCACACCTTTTCATGCTCTTCATGTTTTTGAACACCGCTTCATGCTGCTCCTATTTTTAAGACCGTTTCATGCTCCTCATATTTTTCACACCTTTTGATGCTCTTCATATTTTTCACACCTTTTCAGGCTGTTCATGTTTTCGAACACCGTTTCATGCTCCTCCTATTTTTCAGACCGATTCATGCTCCTCATAATTTTGACACCTTTTGAAGGTCTTCATATTTTTCACAGCTTTTCAGGCGCTTCTTATTTTTGAACACCGTTTGATTCTCCTCCTATTTTTCAGACCGTTTCATGCTCCTCATATTTTTGACACTTTTTGAAGCTCTTGATATTTTTCACACCTTTTCAGTCTCTTCTTGTTTTTCAACACCACTTCATGCTCCTCCTATTTTCCAGACCGTTTCATGCTTTTCTAATTTTTGACACCTTTTGAAGTGCTTCATATTTTTCACACCTTTGAAGCTCTTCATATTTTTGACACGTTTTCAGGCTCTTCATGTTTTTCAACACCGCTTCATGCTCCTCCTATTTTTCAGACCGTTTCATGCTCCTCATATTTTTGACACTTTTTGAAGCTCTTGATATTTTTCACACCTTTTCAGTCTCTTCATGTTTTTGAACACCGCTTCATGCTCCTCCTATTTTTCAGACCGTTTCATACTCCTCATATTTTTGACACCTTTTGAAGCTCTTCATATTTTTCACACCTTTTCAGTCTCTTCATGTTTTTGAACACCGCTTCATGCTCCTCCTATTTTTCAGATCGTTTCATGCTCCTCATGTTTTTGACACCTTTTGAAGCTCTTCATATTTTTCACAACTTTTCATGTTTTTCAACACCACTTCATGCACCTCCTATTTTTCAGATCGTTTCATGCTCCTCATATTCTTGACACCTTTTCAAGCTCCTCATATATTTCACACCTTTTCAGTCTCTTCATGTTTTTCAACACAACTTCATACTCCTCCTATTTATCAGACCTTTTCATGCTCATCTCATTTTTGACACCTTTTGAAGCTCTTCATATTTTTCACACCTTTTGAAGCTCCTCATATTTTTCACACCTTTTCAGGCCTTCATGTTTTTGAACACCGGTTCATGCTCCTCATACATTTCAGACCGTTTCATGCTCCTCATATTTTTGACACATTTTGAAGCTCTTCGTATTTTTCACACCTTTTCAGGCTCTTCATGTTTTTCAACATCACTTCATGCTCCTCCTATTTTTCAGACCTTTTCATGCTCATCTCTTTTTTGACAACTTTTGAAGCTCTTCATAGTTTTCATCCTTTTTGAAGATCTTCATATTTTTCACATGTTTTCGGGCTCTTCATATTTTTCAACACTGCATCATGCTCCTCCTTTTTTTCAGACCGTTTCATGCTGCTCATATTTTTGACACCTTTTGAAGCTCCTCATATTTTTCACACATTTTGAAGCTCTTCATATTTTTCACACGTTCTCAGGCTCTTCATGTTTTTGAACACCGCTTCATGCTCCTCCTATTTTTCAGACCGTTTCATGCTCCTCATATTTTTCACACCTGTTGATGCTCTTCATATTTTTCACACCTTTTCAGGCTATTCATGTATTGGAACACCGTTTCATGCTCCTCCTATTTTTCAGACCTTTTCATGCTCCTCATATTTTTGACACCTTTTGAAGCTCTACATATTTTTCACAACTTTTCAGGCTGTTCATGTTTTCGAACACCGTTTCATGCTCCTCCTATTTTTCAGACCGTTTCATGCTCCTCATATCTTTGACACCTTTTGAAGCTCTATATTTTTCACACCTTTTCAGGATCTTCATGTTTTTGAACACCGCTTCATGCTACTCCTATTTTTCAGACCGATTCATGCTCCTCATAATTTTGACACCTTTTGAAGGTCTTCATATTTTCAACAGCTTTTCAGGCTCTTCTTATTTTTGAACACCGTTTGATTCTCCTCCTACTTTTCAGACCGTTTCATGCTCCTCATGTATTTCAGACCGTTTGAAGCTCTTCATATTTTTCAAACCTTTTCAGGCTCTTCATGTTTTTGAACACCGCTTCATGCTCCTCCTATTTTTCACACTTTTTGAAGCTCTTCATATTTTTCACACCTTTTCAGGCTCTTCATGTTTTTAAACACCGCTTCATGCTCCTCCTATTTTTCAGAACGTTTAATGTTCCTCATGTATTTCACACCTTTTGAAGCTCTTCATATTTTTCACACATTTTCAGGCTCTTCTTTTTTTTCAACACCACTTCATGCTCCTTCTATTTTTCATACCGTTTCATGCTCCTTTCATTTTTCACACCTTTTGAAGCTCTTCATATTTTTCACACGTTCTCAGTCTCTTCATGTTTTTCAACCCCGCTTCATGCTCCTCCTATTTTTCAGACCGTTTCATGCTCCTCATAATTTTGACACCTTTGAAGCTCTTCATATTTTTCAAACCTTTTCAGGCTCTTCATGTTTTTCAACACCACTTCATGCACCTCCTATTTTTCAGAACGTTTCATGCTCCTCATATTTTTGACACCTTTTCAAGCTCCTCATATATTTCACACATTTTCAGGCTCTTCATGTTTATCAACACCACTTCATGCTCCTCCTATTTTTCAGACCGTTTCATATTCATCTCATTTTTTACACCTTTTGAAGATCTTCATATTTTTCACACCTTTTGAAGCTCCTCATATTTTTCACACCTTTTCAGTCTCTTCATGTTTTTGAACACCGGTTCATGCTCCTCCTATTTTTCAGACCGTGTCATGCTTCTCATATTTTTGACAGGTTTTGAAGCTCTTCATATTTTGCACACTTTTTCAGGCTCTTCATATTTGTCAACACTGTTTCATGCTTCTCGTATTTTTCAGACCGTTTCATGCTCCTCATAATTTTGACACCCTTTGAAGCTCTTCATATATTTCTCAGCTTTTCAGGCTCTTCATGATTTTGAACACCGCTTCATGTCCCTCCTATTTTTCCTACCGTTTCTTGCTCCTTATATTTTTCACACCTTTTGAAGCTCTTCATATTTTTCACACCTTTTCATGCTCTTCATGTTTTTGAACAACGCTTCATGCTCCTCCTATTTTTCAGACCGTTTCATACTCCTCATGAATTTCACACCTTTTGAACCTCTTCATATTTGTCACACCTTTTCAGGCTCTTCATGTTTTTGAACACCGTTTCATACTGCTCATATTTTTCAGACCGTTTCATGCTTCTCATATTTTTGACATGTTTTGAGGCTGTTCATATTTTTCACACCTTTTCAGGCTCTTCATATTTTTGAACACCGCTTTATGCTCCTCCTATTTTTCAGATCGTTTCATTATACTCATATTTTTGACACCTTTTGAAGCTCTTCATATTTTTCACACTTTTTCAGGCTGTTTATAGTTTTCAACACCGCTGCATGATTCTCCTATTTTTCAGACCGTTTCTTGCTCCTCATATTTTTGACACCTTTTGAAGCTCTTCATATTTTTCACACCTTTTCAGTCTCTTCATATTTTTCAACACTACTTCATGCTCCTCCTATTTTCCAGACCGTTTCATGCTCTTCTAATTTTTGACACCTTTTGAAGTGCTTCATATTTTTCACACCTTTGAAGCTCTTCATATTTTTGATACCCTTTCAGGCTCTTCATGTTTTTCAACACCGCTTCATGCTCCTCCTATTTTTCAGACCGTTTCATGCTCCTCATATTTTTGACACTTTCTGAAGCTCTTGATATTTTTCACAACTTTTCAGTCTCTTCATGTTTTTGAACACCACTTCGTGCACCTCCTATTTTTCAGATCGTTTCATGCTCCTCATATTTTTGACACATTTTCAAGCTCCTCATATATTTCACACCTTTTCAGGCTCTTCATCATATTCAACACCACTTCATGCTCCTCCTATTTTCCAGACCGTTTCATTGTCCTCATATTTTTGACACCTTTAGAAGCTCTTCATATTTTTCACACCTTTTCAGGCTCTTCATGTTTTTCAACACGGCTTCATGCTCCTCCTATTTTTCAGATAGTTTCATTTCTCTCATGTATTTCACACCTTTTGAAGCTCTTCATATTTTCACAACTTTTCAGACTCTTCATGTTTTTGAACACCACTTCATCCTCCTCCTATTTTTCAGACACTTTCATGCTCCTCATGTATTTCACACCTTTTGCAGCTCTTCATATTTTTCACACGTTCTCAGGCTCTTCATGTTTTTGACCACCGCTTCATGCTCCTCCTAGTTTTCAGACCGTTTCATGCTCCTCATATTTTTCACACCTTTTGATGGTCTTCATATTTTTCACACCTTTTCAGGCTATTCATGTTTTGGAACACCGTTTCATGCTCCTCCTATATTTCAGACCTTTTCATGCTCCTCATATTTTTGACACCTTTTGAAGCTGTTCATATTTTTCTCACCTTTTGATGCTCTTCATATTTTTCACACCTTTTCAGGCTATTCATGTTTTTGAACACAGTTTCATGCTCCTCCTATTTTTCAGACCGTTTCATGCTCCTCATATTTTTGACACCTTTTCAAACTCTTCATATTTTTCACAACTTTTGAAGCTCTTCATATTTTTCACACCCTTTCAGGCTCTTCATGATTTTCAAAACCGCTTCATGCTCCTCCTATGTTTCAGACCGTTTCATGTTCATCTCATTTTTGACACCTATTGAAGCTCGTCGTATTTTTCACACCTTTTGAAGCTCTTCATATTTTTCACATTTTTGAAGCTCTTCATATTTTTCACACGTTTTCAGGCTCTTCATGTTTTTCAACACCCCTTCATGCTCCTCCTTTTTTTCAGAACGTTTCATGCTCCTCATATTATTGACACCTTTTGAATCTCTTCATATTTTTCACACCTTTTCAGGCTCTTCATGTTTTTGAACACCACCTCATGCTCCTCCTAATTTTCAGACCGTTACATGCTCCTCATATTTTGATATTTTTTGAAGCTCTTCATATTTTTCACACATTTTTATGCACTTCATGTTTTCAACACCACATCATGCTCCTTGTATTTTTCAAACCGTTTCATGCTCCTCATATTTTTTATATCTTTTGAAGCTCATCATATTTTTCACACCTTTTCTGGCTCTTCAGGTTTTCAACACAGTTTCATACTCATTCTCTTTTTCAGACCGTTTCATGCCCCTCATATTTTTGACACCTTTTCAAGCTCTTCACATTTTTCACACCTTTTGAAGTTCTTCATATTTTTGACACGTTTTCAGGCTCTTCATGTTTTTCTACACCGCTTCATGCTCCTCCTATTTTTCAGACCGTTTCATGCACCTCATATTTTTGACACTTTTTGAAGATCTTTGTATTTTTTACACTTTTCAGGCTCTTCATGTTTTTCAATACCACTTCATGCTCCTCCTATATTTCAGACCGTTTCATTCTCCTCATATTTTTGACACCTTTAGAAGCTCTTCATATTTTTCACACCTTTTCAGGCTCTTCATGTTTTTCAACACCGCTTCATGCTCCTCCTATTGTTCAGACCATTTCATGCTCATCTCATTTTGACACCTTTTGAAGCTCTTCATGTTTTTCACATCTTTTGAAGCTCTTCATATTTTTCACACCTTTTCAGGCTCTTCATGATTTGCAACACCGCTTTATGCTCCTCCCATTTTTCAGACAGTTTCATGCTCATCTCATTTATGACACCTTTTGAAGCTCTTCATATTTTTCACGCCTTTTGAAGTTCTTCATATTTTTCACATTTTTGAAGCTCTTCATATTTTTCACTTATTTTCAGGCTTTCATGTTTTTCAACACCGCTTCATGCTCCTCCTATTTTTCAGACCGTTTCATACTCCTCATATTTTTGATATTTTTTGAGAGTCTTCATATTTTTCACACCTTTTCAGTCTCTTCATGTTTTTGAACACCGCTTCATGCTCCTCCTATTTTTCAGACCGTTTCATGGTAATCTCATTTTTGACACCTTTTGAAACTCTTCCTATTTTTCACACCTTTTGAAGCTCTTCATATTTTTCACATTTTTGAAGCTCTTCATATTTTTCACACATTTTCAGGCTCTTCATGTTTTTGAACACAGTTTCATGCTCCTCCTATTTTTCAGACCGTTTCATGCTCCTCATATTTTTGACAACTTTTCAAACTCTTCATATTTTTCACAACTTTTGAAGCTCTTCATATTTTTCACACCCTTTCAGGCTCTTCATGATTTTCAAAACCGCTTCATGCTCCTCCTATGTTTCAGACCGTTTCATGTTCATCTCATTTTTGACACCTATTGAAGCTCGTCGTATTTTTCACACCTTTTGAAGCTCTTCATATTTTTCACATTTTTGAAGCTCTTCATATTTTTGACACGTTTTCAGGCTCTTCATGTTTTTCAACACCCCTTCATCCTCCTCCTCTTTTTCAGACCGTTTCATGCTCCTCATATTTTTGACACCTTTTGAAGCTCTTCGTATTTTTCACAACTTTTCAGCCTCTGCAGGTTTTTGAACACCGCTTCATGACCCTCCTCTTTGTCAGACCGTTTCATCTCCTCATGAATTTCACACCTTTTGAAGCTCTTCATATTTTGCACACCTTTTCAGGCTCTTGAAGTTTTTCACAACCACTTCATGCTCCTCCTACTTTTCAGACCATTTCATGCTCCCCATATTTCTGACACCTTTTGAATCTCTTCATATTTTTCACACCTTTTCAGGCTCTTCATGTTTCTCAACACCGCTTCATGCTCCTCCTAGTTTTCAGACCGTTTCATGCTCCTCATATTTTTGACACCTTTTGAAGCACTTCCTATATTTCACACATTTTCAGGCTCTTCATGTTTTTCAACATCACTTCATGCTCCTTCTATATTTCAGTCCGTTTCATGCACATCTCATTTTTGACAACTTTTGAAGCTCTTCATATTTTTCACACCTTTTGAAGCTCTTCATATTTTTCACACTTTTTCAGGATCTTCATATTTTTCAACACGGCTTCATGATCCTCCTATTTTTCAGACTGTTTAATGCTCCTCATATTTTTGACAACTTTTGAAGCTCTTCATATTTTTCACACCTTTTGAAGCTCTTCATATTTTTCACACCTTTTCAGGCTCTTCATGTTTTTGAACACCGTTTCATGCTCTTTCTATTTTTCACACGGTTTAATGCTCCTCATGTATTTCACATCTTTTGAAGCGCTTCATATTTTTCACAGCTTTTCACGCTCTTCATGTTTTTGAACACCGTTTCATTCTGCTCTGATTTTTCAGACCGTTTAATGCTCCTCATGTATTTCACATCTTTTCAAGCTCTTCATATTTTTCACACTTTTTCAGACTCTTCATGTTTTTGAACACCGCTTCATGCTCCTCCTATTTTTCAGACCGTTTCATGCTCCTCATATTTTTGACCCCTTTTGAAGCTCCTCATAATTTTCACAACTTTTCAGGCTCTTCATGTTTTTCATACTTTTTCAGGCTCTTCATGATTTTGAACACCGTTTCATGCTCCTCTTATTTTTCAGACCGTTTCATGCTCCTCATATTTTTGACACATTTTGAAGCTCTTCATATTTTTCACACCTTTTCCGGCTCTTCATGTTTTTAAGCCCAGCTTCATGCTCCTCCTATTTTTCAGACCGTTTCATGCTCCTCATGTATTTCACACCCTTTGAAGCTCTTCATATTTTTCACACCTTTTCAGGCTCTTCATGTTTTTTAACACAATTTTATGCTGCTCTTAATTTTCAGACCGTTTCCTGCTCCTCATATTTTTGACACCTTTTTAAGCTCTTCATATTTGTCACACCTTTTCAGGCTCTTCCTGTTTTTCAACACCGCTTCATGCTCCTCCTATTTTTCAGTCGTTTCTTGGTTCTCATATTTTGACACCTTTTGAAGCTCTTCATATATTTCACACCTTTTCAGGCTCTTCATAGTTTTGACACCTTTTGAAGCTCTTCATATTTTTCACAACTTCTCATGCTCTTCATGTTTTTGAACACCGTTTCATGATCCTCCTCTTTTTCAGAACGTTTCATGTTCTTCATATTTTTGACACCTTTTAAAATTCTTCATATTTTTCACACCTTTTAAGGCTCTTCATGTTTTTGAACACCGCTTCATGCTCCTCCTATTTTCAGACCGTTTCATGCTACTCATATACTTGACAGCTTTTGAAGCTCTTTATATTTTTCACACCTTTTCAGACTCTTCATGTATTTCATCAGCGTTTCATGCTCCTTTATATTTCAGACCGTTTCATGCTCCTCATATTTTTGACACCTTTTGAATCTCTTCATATTTTTCAAACCTTTTCAGGCTCTTCATTTTTTTCAACACCTCTTCATGCTCCTCGTATTTTTAAGACCGTTTCATGCTCCTCATATTTTTGACACATTTTGAAGCTCTTCATATTTTCCACACCTTTTCAGGCTCTTCATGTTTTTGAACACCGCTTCATGCTCCTCCTATTTTTCAGACCATTTCATGCTCCTCATATTTTGGACACTTTTTGAAGCTCCTCAAATGTTTCACACATTTTGAAGCTCTTCATATATTTCACACCATTTCAGCATCTTCATGTTTTTCAACACCACTTCATGCTCCTCCTTTTATTTCAGACCGTTTCATGCTCCTCATAATTTTGACACCTTTTGAAGCTCTTCATATTTTTCACACTTTTGAAGCTCTTCATATTTTTCACACCTTTTCAGGCTCTTCATGTTTTTCAACACCACTTCATGCTCCTCCTATTTTTCAGACCGTTTCGTGCTCATCTACTTTTTGACACCTTTTGAAGCTCTTCATATTTTTCACATTTTTGAAGTTCTTCATATTTCTCACACCTTTTCAGGCTCTTCATGTTTTTGAACACCGCTTCATGCTCCTCCTATTTTTCAGACCGTTTCATGCTCCTCATGTATTTCACATCTTTTGAAGCTCTTCATATTTTTCACACTTTTTCAGGCTCTTCATCTTTTTCCACACCTCTTCATGCTTCTCCTATTTTTCAGACTGTTTCATGCTCCTCATGTATTTCACACCTTTTGAAGCTCTTCATATTTTTCACACCTTTTCAGTCTCTTCATGTTTTTGATCAGCATTTCATGTTCCTTCTATTTTTCAGACCGTTTCATGTTCCTCATTTTTTTGACACCTTTTGAATCTCTTCATATTTTTCACACATTTTCAGGCTCTTCATGTTTTGAACACCGCTTCATGCTCCTCCTCTTTTTCAGACCGTTTCATGCTCCTCATATTTTTGACACCTTATGAAGCTCTTCATATTTTACACACTTTTCAGGCTCTTCATGTTTTTCAACACCACTTCATGCTCCTCCTATTTTTCAGACCTTTTCATGCTCCTCATATTTTTGACACCTTTAGAAGCTCTTCATATTTTTCACACCTTTTCAGGCTCTTCATTTTTTTCAACACCTCCTCATGCTCCTCGTATTTTTCAACTCCGCTTCATGCTCCTCCTATTTTTCAGAACGTTTCATGCTCCTCATAATTTTGACACTTTTTGAAGCTCCTCATATTTTTCCCACGTTATGAAGGTCTTCATATATTTCACACCATTTCAGGCTCTTCATGTTTTTCAACACCACTTCATGCTCCTCCTATTTTTCAGAGAGTTTCATGCTCCTCATGTATTTCACACCTTTTGAAGCTCTTCATATTTTTCACACCTTTTCAGGCTCTTCATGTTTTTCTACACCACTTCATGCTCCTCCTATATTTCCGACCGTTTCATTCTCCTCATATTTTTGACACCTTAGAAGCTCTTCATATTTTTCACACCTTTTCAGGCTCTTCATGTTTTTGAACACCGTTTCATGCTCTTCCTATTTTTCACACCGTTTAATGCTCCTCATGTATTTCACATCTTTTGAAGCACTTCATATTTTTCACAGCTTTTCAGGCTCTTCATGTTTTTGAACACCGTTTCATTCTGCTCTGATTTTTCAGACCGTTTAATGCTCCTCATGTATTTCACATCTTTTCAAGCTCTTCATATTTTTCACACTTTTTCAGACTCTTCATGTTTTTGAACACCGTTTCATGTTCCTCCTATTTTTCAGACCGTTTCATGCTCCTCATATTTTTGACCCCTTTTGAAGCTCCTCATAATTTTCACAACTTTTCAGGCTCTTCATGTTTTTCATACTTTTTCAGGCTCTTCATGATTTTGAACACCGTTTCATGCTCCTCCTATTTTTCAGACCGTTTCATGCTCCTCATATTTTCGACACATTTTGAAGCTCTTCATATTTTTCACACCTTTTCCGGCTCTTCATGTTTTTAAGCCCAGCTTCATGCTCCTCCTATTTTTCAGACCGTTTCATGCTCCTCATGTATTTCACACCGTTTGAAGCTCTTCATATTTTTCACACCTTTTCAGGCTCTTCATGTTTTTGAACACAATTTTATGCTGCTCTTAATTTTCAGACCGTTTCCTGCTCCTCATATTTTTGACACCTTTTGAAGCTCTTCATATTTGTCACACCTTTTCAGGCTCTTCATGTTTTTCAACACCGCTTCATGCTCCTCCTATTTTTCAGTCGTTTCTTGCTTCTCATATTTTGACACCTTTTGAAGCTCTTCATATATTTCACACCTTTTCAGGCTCTTCATGTTTTTCAACACCGCTTCATATTCCTCCTATTTTTCATTCCGTTTCATGCTTCTCATATTTTTGGCACCTTTTGAAGCTCTTCATATTTTTCAAACATTTCATGCGCCTCATCTTTTGCAAAACAGTTTGATTTTCATCCTATTTTTCCGACTGTTTCATGCTCCTCATATTTTTGACACCTTTTGAAGCTCTTCATATATTTCACACCTTTTGAGCTCTTCATATTTTTCACACGTTTTCAGGCTCTTCATGTTTTTCAACACCGCTTCATGCTCCTCCTATTTTTCAGACCATTTCATGCTCTTCATATTTTGACACCTTTTGAAGCTCCACGTATTTTTCACACCTTTTCAGGCTCTTCATGTTTTTGAACACCGCTTCATGCTCCTCCTATTTTTCAGACCGTTTCATGCTTCTCATGTATTTCACACCTTTTGAAGCTCTTCATATTTTTCACACCTTTGGAACCTCTTCATATTTTTCACACATTTTCAGGCTCCTCATGTTTTTCAACACCGCTTCATGCTCCTCCTATTTTTCAGACCATTTCATGCTCTTCATATTTTGACACCTTTTGAAGCTCCACATATTTTTCACACCTTTTCAGGCTCTTCATGTTTTTGAACACCGCTTCATGCTCCTCCTATTTTTCAGACCGTTTCATGCTTCTCATGTATTTCACACCTTTTGAAGCTCTTCATATTTTTCACACCTTTGGAACCTCTTCATATTTTTCACACCTTTTCAAGATCTTCATATTTTTCATATTTTTGAAGTTCTTCGTATTTTCACACGTTTTCAGACTCTTCATGTTTTTCAACACCGCTTCATGCTCCTGCTATTTTTCAGACAGTTTCATGCTCTTCATAATTTTGACAGGTTTTTAGGCTTTTCATATTTTTCACACCTTTTCAGGCTCTTCATGTTTTTGAACACCGCTTCATGCTCCTCATATTTTTCAAACCGTTTCATGCTCCTAATATTTTGACACATTTTGAAGCTCTTCATATATTTCACACCTTTTCAGGCTCTTCCTGTTTTTCAACACCACTTCATGCTCCTCCTATTTTTCAGACCGTTTCCTGCTCCTCATAATATTGACACCTTTTGAAGCTCTTCATATTTTTCACACCTTTTCAGGCTCTTCATGTGTTTGAGCCCAGCTTCATGCTCTTCCTATTTTTCAAGCCGTTTCATGCTCCTCATATATTTCACATCCTTTGAAGCTCTTCATATTTCTCACACCTTTTCAGGCACTTCATGATTTTGAACACCGCTTCATGCTCCTCCTTTTTTTCAGACCGTTTCATGCTCATCTATTTTTGACACCTTTTGAAGCTCTTCATATTTTTCACACCTCTTCAGGCTCTTCATGTTTTTGAACACCGCTTCATGCTTCTCCTATTTTTCAGACCGATTCATGCTCCTCATATTTTTCACACCTTTTGAAGCTCTTCATATTTTTCAAACCTTTTCAGGCTTTCATGTTTTTCAGCACCAGTTCATGCTCCTCCTATTTTTCAGACCGTTACATGCTCCTAATATTTTTGACTCTTTTTGAAGCTCTTCATATATTTCACACCTTTTCAGGCTCTTCATGTTTTTCAACACCACTTCGTGCTCCTCCTATTTTTCAGACCGTTTCATGCTCCTAATATTTTTGACACTTTTTGAAGCTCTTCATATTTTTGACACGTTTTCAGACTCTTCATGTTTTTCAACACCGTTTCATGCTCCTCCTATTTTTCAGACCGTTTCATGCTCCTAATATTTTTGACACCTTTTGAAGCTCTTCATATTTTTGACACGTTTTCAGACTCTTCATGTTTTTCAACACCGTTACATGCTCCTCCTATTTTTCACACCGTTTCCTGCTCCTAATATTTTTGACACCTTTTTAAGCTGTTCATATTTTTCACACCTTTTCAGACTCTTCATGTTTTTCAACACCGCTTCATGTTCCTCCTATTTTTCAGACCGTTTCATGCTCCTAATATTTTTGATACTTTTTGAAGCTCTTAATATATTTCACACCTTTCAGGCTCTTCATGTTTTTCAACACCACTTCGTGCTCCTCCTATTTTTCAGACCGTTTCATGCTCATCTCATTTTTGACACCTTTTGAGATCTTTATATTTTTCACACCTTTTGAAGCTCTTTATATTTTTCACACTTTTTCAGGCTCTTCATGTTGTTAACACCGTTTCATGCTTCTCCTTTTTTTCAGACCGTTTCATGCTTCTCATATTTTTGACACCTTTTGAAGCTTCATATTTTTCACACCTTTTCAGGCTCTTCATATTTTTGAACACCGATTCATGCTCCTCCTATTTTTCAGACCGTTTCATGCTCCTCATATTTTTCACACGTTTTGAAGCTCTTCCTATTTTTCCACAACTTTTCAGGCTCTTCATGTTTTTCCACACCGTTTAATGCTCCTCCTATTTTTCAGACCGTTTCATGCTCATCTAATTTTTGACACCTTTTGAACCTCTTCATATTTTTCACACCTTTTCAGGCTCTTCATGTCTTTGAACACCGCTTCATGCTCCTCCTATTTCAGACCGTTTCATGCTCATCTAATTTTTGACACCTTTTGAAGCTCTTCATATTTTTCACATTTTTGAAGCTCTTCATATTTTTCACACCTTTTCAGGCTCGTTATGATTTTCAACACAGCTTAATGCTCCTCCTATTTTTCAGACCGTATCAAGCTCCTCATATTTTTGACACCTTTTGAAGCTCTTCATATATTTCACACCTTTTCAGGCTCTTCATGTTTTTGATCACCGTTTCATGCTCCTCCGATTTCTCAGACAATATCATGCTATTCATATTTTTCACTCCTTTTGAAGCTCTTCATATTTTTCACACCTTTTCAGGCTCTTCATGTGTTTGAGCCCAGCTTCAAGCTCTTCCTATTTTTCAAGCCGTTTAATGCTCCTCATATATTTCACACCCTTTGAAGCTCTTCATATTTTTCACACCTTTTCAGGCTCTTTATCTTTTTGAACAAAGCTTCATGCTTCTCCTATTTTTCAGACCTTTTCATGCTCATCTCAATTTTGATACCTTTCAAGCTCTTCATATTTTTCACAGCTTTTGAAGCTCTTCATATTTCTCACACCTTTTCAGGCTCTTCATGTTTTTCAATGACGGTTCATGCTCCTCCTATTTTTCAGAAAGTTTCATGCTCCTCATATTTTTGAAACCTTTTGAAGCTCTTCATATTTTTCTCACATTTTCAGGCTCTTCCTGTTTTTCAACACCATTTCATGCTCCTCTTATTTTTCAGACCGTTTCATGTTGCTCCTATTTTTCAGACCGTTTCATGCTCATCTCATTTTTATCACCTTTTGAAGCTCTTCATATTTTTCACACCTTTTGAAGCTCTTCATATTTTTCACACGTTTTCAGGCTCTTCATGTTTTTCAACACAGCTTCATACTCCTCGTATTTTTCAGACCGTTTCTTGCACCTAATCTTTTTCACACCTTTTGAAGCTCTTCATATTTTTCACACCTTTCAGGCTCTTCATGTGTTTGAACACCATTTCATGCTACTCCCATTTTTCAGACCGTTTCATGCTCCTCATATTTTTGACACTGTTTGAAGCTCTTCATATTTTTCACACCTTTTCTGGCTCTTCATATTTTTGAACACAGCTTCAAGCTCCTCCTATTTTTCAGACCTTTTCATTCTCCTCATGTTTTTGACACCTGTTGAAGCTCTTCACATTTTTCACACCTTTTCAGGCTCTTCATGTTTTTCAACACCGCTTCATGATCATCCTATGTTTCAGACCGTTTCATGCTCTTCCTATTTTTGAGACTGTTTCAGGCTCCTCATATTTTTGACAGGTTTTGAAGCTCTTCATATTTTTCACACCTTTTCAGGCTCTTCATGTTTTTCAACACCGCTTCATGCTCCTCCTATTTTGCAGACCGTTTCATGATCCTCTCATTATTCACACCTTTTGAAGCTCTTCATATTTTTCACACCTTTTCAGGCTCTTCATGTTTTTGAACACCGCTTCATGCTCGTCCTATTTATCAGACCGTTTCATGTTACTCTTATTTTTCAGACCGTTTCAAGCTCCTCATATATTTGACACCTTTTGAAGCTCTTCATATTTTTCACAGCTTTTCAGGCTCTTCATGTTTTTCAACACTGTTTCATGCTCCTCCTATTTTTCAGACTGTTTCATGCTCCTCCTATTTTTCAGACCGTTTCATGCTCCTAATATTTTTGACACCTTTTTAAGCTGTTCATATTTTTCACACCTTTTCAGACTCTTCATGTTTTTCAACACCGCTTCATGTTCCTCCTATTTTTCAGACCGTTTCATGCTCCTAATATTTTTGACTCTTTTTGAAGCTCTTCATATATTTCACACCTTTTCAGGCTCTTCATGTTTTTCAACACCACTTCGTGCTCCTCCTATTTTTCAGACCGTTTCATGCTCCTAATATTTTTGACACTTTTTGAAGCTCTTCATATTTTTGACACGTTTTCAGACTCTTCATGTTTTTCAACACCGTTTCATGCTCCTCCTATTTTTCAGACCGTTTCATGCTCCTAATATTTTTGACACCTTTTGAAGCTCTTCATATTTTTGACACGTTTTCAGACTCTTCATGTTTTTCAACACCGTTACATGCTCCTCCTATTTTTCACACCGTTTCCTGCTCCTAATACTTTTGACACCTTTTTAAGCTGTTCATATTTTTCACACCTTTTCAGGCTCTTCATGTTTTTCAACACCGCTTCATGTTCCTCCTATTTTTCAGACCGTTTCATGCTCCTAATATTTTTGATACTTTTTGAAGCTCTTAATATATTTCACACCTTTCAGGCTCTTCATGTTTTTCAACACCACTTCGTGCTCCTCCTATTTTTCAGACCGTTTCATGCTCATCTCATTTTTGACACCTTTTGAGATCTTTATATTTTTCACACCTTTTGAAGCTCTTTATATTTTTCACACTTTTTCAGGCTCTTCATGTTGTTAACACCGTTTCATGCTTCTCCTTTTTTTCAGACCGTTTCATGCTTCTCATATTTTTGACACCTTTTGAAGCTTCATATTTTTCACACCTTTTCAGGCTCTTCATATTTTTGAACACCGATTCATGCTCCTCCTATTTTTCAGACCGTTTCATGCTCCTCATATTTTTCACACGTTTTGAAGCTCTTCCTATTTTTCCACGACTTTTCAGGCTCTTCATGTTTTTCCACACCGTTTAATGCTCCTCCTATTTTTCAGACCGTTTCATGCTCATCTAATTTTTGACACCTTTTGAACCTCTTCATATTTTTCACACCTTTTCAGGCTCTTCATGTCTTTGAACACCGCTTCATGCTCCTCCTATTTCAGACCGTTTCATGCTCATCTAATTTTTGACACCTTTTGAAGCTCTTCATATTTTTCACATTTTTGAAGCTCTTCATATTTTTCACACCTTTTCAGGCTCGTTATGATTTTCAACACAGCTTAATGCTCCTCCTATTTTTCAGACCGTATCAAGCTCCTCATATTTTTGACACCTTTTGAAGCTCTTCATATATTTCACACCTTTTCAGGCTCTTCATGTTTTTGATCACCGTTTCATGCTCCTCCGATTTCTCAGACAATATCATGCTATTCATATTTTTCACTCCTTTTGAAGCTCTTCATATTTTTCACACCTTTTCAGGCTCTTCATGTGTTTGAGCCCAGCTTCAAGCTCTTCCTATTTTTCAAGCCGTTTAATGCTCCTCATATATTTCACACCCTTTGAAGCTCTTCATATTTTTCACACCTTTTCAGGCTCTTTATCTTTTTGAACAAAGCTTCATGCTTCTCCTATTTTTCAGACCTTTTCATGCTCATCTCAATTTTGATACCTTTCAAGCTCTTCATATTTTTCACAGCTTTTGAAGCTCTTCATATTTCTCACACCTTTTCAGGCTCTTCATGTTTTTCAATGACGGTTCATGCTCCTCCTATTTTTCAGAAAGTTTCATGCTCCTCATATTTTTGAAACCTTTTGAAGCTCTTCATATTTTTCTCACATTTTCAGGCTCTTCCTGTTTTTCAACACCATTTCATGCTCCTCTTATTTTTCAGACCGTTTCATGTTGCTCCTATTTTTCAGACCATTTCATGCTCATCTCATTTTTATCACCTTTTGAAGCTCTTCATATTTTTCACACCTTTTGAAGCTCTTCATATTTTTCACACGTTTTCAGGCTCTTCATGTTTTTCAACACAGCTTCATACTCCTCGTATTTTTCAGACCGTTTCTTGCACCTAATCTTTTTCACACCTTTTGAAGCTCTTCATATTTTTCACACCTTTCAGGCTCTTCATGTGTTAGAACACCATTTCATGCTACTCCCATTTTTCAGACCGTTTCATGCTCCTCATATTTTTGACACCTTTAGAAACTCTTCATATTTTTCACACTTTTCAGACTCTTCATGTTTTTGAACACCGCTTCATGCTCCTCCTATTTTTCAGACCGTTTAATCCTCTTCATGTATTTCACACCTTTTGAAACTCTTCATATTTTTCACACCTTTTCATGCTCTTTATGTTTTTGAACACCATTTCATACTCTTCCTATTATGAAGACCGTTTCATTCTCCTCATATTTTTACACCTTTTGAAGCTCTTCATATATTTCACACCTTTTCAGGCTTTTCTTTTTTTTTTTCAACATCACTTCATGCTCCTGCTATTTTTCAGACCGGTTCATGATCATCTCATTTTGACACCTTTTGTGGCTCTTCATATTTTTCACACCTATTCAGCATCTTCATGTTTTTGAACACCGCTTCATGTTCCTCCTATTTTTCAGACCCTTTCTTACTCCTCATATTTTTGACAACCTTTGAAGCTCTTCATATTTTTCACACCTTTTCTGGCTCTTCATGTTCTTGAACTCCGTTTCTTGCTCCTCCAATATTTCAGACCGTTTCATTCTCCTCATATTTTTGACACCTTTTGAAGCTCTTCATATTTTTCACACCTTTTCAGGCTCTTCATGTTTTTCAACACCGCTTCATGCTCCTCCAATTTTTCAGACCGTTTCATGCCCCTCATATTTTTGACACCTTTTGAAGCTCTTCATATTTGTCACACATTTTCAGTCTCTTCATGTTTTTCAACACCGCCTCATGCTCCTCCTATTTTTCACACCGTACATGCTCCTCATATTTTTCACACCTTTTGAAGCTCTTCATATTTTTCACACCTTTTCCGGTTCTTCATGTTTTTGAACACTGCTTCATGCTCCTCCTATTTTTCAGACCGTTTCATGCTCCTCTTGTATTTCACACCTTTTGAAGCTCTTCATAAATTTCACACCTTTTCAGGCTCTTCATGTTTTTGAACACCGTATCATGCTCCTCCTATTTTTCAGACCGTTTCATGCCCCTCATATTTTTGACATCTTTTGAAGCTCTTCATATTTTTCACACATTTTCAGGCTCTTCATGTTTTTCAACACTGCTTCATGCTCCTCCAATTTTTCAGACCGTTCATGCTTCTCATATTTTTGACACCTTTTGAAGCTCTTCATATTTTTCACACCTTTTCAGGTTCTTCATGTTTTTCAACACCGCTTCATTCTCCTCCTATATTTCAGACCGTTTCATGCTCCTCCTATTACTGACACCTTTTGAAGCTCTTCATATTTTTCACACCTTTTCAGGCTCTTCATGTTTTTGAACACCGTTTAATGCTCCTCCTATTTTTCAGACCGTTTCATGCTCCTCATATTTTTGACACCTTTTAAAGCTCTTCATATTTTACCCACCTTTTCAGCTGTTCATGTTTTTCAACACCGCTTCATGCTCCTCCTATATTTCAGACTGTTTCATGCTTTTCATATTTTTCACAACTTTTGAAGCTCTTCATATTTTTCACACCTTTTCAACTCTTCATGTTTTCGAACACCGCTTCACGCTTCTCCTATTTTTCAGACCGTTTCATGCTCCTCAAATTTTTGACACCTTTTGAAGCTCTTCATATTTTTTCCACCTTTTCAGGCTCTTCATTTTTTTGAACTCTGCTTCATGTTCCTCCTATTTTTCAGACCGTTTCATGCTCCTCATATTTTTGACACCTTTTGAAGCTCTTCATATTTTTCACACATTTTCAGGCTCTTCATGTTTTTCAATACCACTTCATGCTCCTCTATTTTTCAGACCGTTTCATACTCCTCATATTTTTCACACCTTTTGAAGCTCTTCATATATTTCACACCTTTTCAGGCTCTTCATGATTTTCAACACCGCTTCATGCTCCTCCTATTTTTCAGACCGTTTCATGCTCCTTATATTTTTCACACCTTTTGAAGCTCTTCATATTTTTCAGAACTTTTCAGACTCTTCATGTTTTAGAACACCGTTTCATGCTCCTCCTATTTTTAAGACCGTTTCATGCTCCTCATATTGTTGACACCTTTTGAAGCTCTTCATATTTTGCACACCTTTTGAAGCTCTTCATATATTTCACACCTTTTTAGGCTCTTCATGATTTTCAACACCGCTTCATGCTCCTCCTATTTTTCAGACCGTTTCATGCTCATCTCATTTTTGACACGTTTTGATGCACTTGATATTTTTCACATCTTTTGAAGCTCTTCATATATTTCACACCTTTTCAGGCTCTTCATGTTTTCAACTCCACTTCATGCTCCTCCTATTTTTCAGACCCTTTCATGCTAAACTAATTTTGACACCTTATGAAGCTCTTCATGTTTTTCACACCTTTTCATACTCTTTAGGTTTTTGAACACCCGTTCATGCTCCTCCTATTTTTCAACCCGATTCATGCTCCTCCTATTTTTTACACCTTTTGAAGCTCTTCATATTTTTCACAATTTTTCAGTCTCTGCATTTTTTTGAACACCGCTTCATGCTCCTCCTATTTTTCAGACCGTTTCATGCTCATCTCATTTTTGACACCTTTTGAAGCTCTTCATATTTTTCACAATTTTTCAGGCTCTTCATGTTTTTGAACACCACTTCATGCTCTTCCAAATTTTCAGACTGTTTCATGCTCCTCATATTTTTGACAACTTTTGAAGCTCTTCATATTTTTCACAGCTTTTAAGCTCTTCATATTTTTCACACGTTTTCAGGCTCTTCATGTTTTTCCACACCGCTTCATCATCCTCCTGTTTTCAGATCATTTCATGCTCCTCATATTTTTCAGACCGTTTCATGCTCCTCATATTTTTGACAACTTTTGAAGCTCTTCATATTTCTCACAGCTTTTAAGCTCTTCATATTTTTCACAAGTTTTCAGGCTCTTCATGTTTTTCCACACCGCTTCATGCTTGTCCTATTTTCCAGACCGTTTCATGCTCCTCATGTATTTCCAACCTTTTGAAGCTCTTCATATTTTTCACACCTTTTCAGGCTCTTCATGTTTTTGAACACTGCTTCATGCTCCTCATATTTTTCATACCGTTTCATGCTCCTCATAATTTTCACACCGTATGAAGCTCTTCATATTTTTCACATCTTTTCCGGTTCTTCATGTTTTTGAACACTGCTTCATGCTCCTCATATTTTTCATACCGTTTCATGCTCCTCATGTATTTCACACCTTTAGAATCTCTTCATATTTTTCACAGCTTTTCAGGCTCTTCATGTTTTTGAACACCGTTTCATGCTTCTCCTATTTTTCAGACCGTTTCATGCTCCTCATATTTTTGAGACCTTTTGAAGCTCTTCATATTTTTCACACCTTTTCAGGCTCTTCATGTTTTTGAACACTGCTTCATGCTCCTCATATTTTTCATACCGTTTCATGCTCCTCATAATTTTCACACCGTATGAAGCTCTTCATATTTTTCACATCTTTTCCGGTTCTTCATGTTTTTGAACACCGCTTCATGCTCCTCCTATATTTCAGACCGTTTCATGCTCCTCCTATTACTGACACCTTTTGAAGCTCTTCATATTTTTCACACCTTTTCAGGCTCTTCATGTTTTTGAACACCGTTTCATGCTTCTCCTATTTTTCAGACCGTTTCATGCTCCTCATATTTTTGAGACCTTTTGAAGCTCTTCATATTTTTCACACCTTTTCAGGCTCCCCATGTTTTTCAACACGGCTTCATGATCCTCCTGTTTTTCAGACCGTTTCATGCTCCTCATATTTTGACGCGTTTTGAAGCTCTTCATACTTTTCACACCTTTTTAGGCTCTTCATGTTTTTGAACACCGCTTCATGCTCCTCCTATTTTTCAGACCGTTTCATGATCCTCATATTTTGACGCGTTTTGAGGCTCTTCATATTTTTAACACCTTTTCAGGCTCTTCATGATTTTCAACACCGCTTCATGCTCCTCGTATTTTTCAGATCGTTTCATGCTCATGTCATTTTTGACACATTTTGAATCTCTTCACATTATTCACACCTATTGAAGCTCTTCATATTTTTCATAATTTTGAAGCTCTTCATATTTTTCACACCTTTTCAGGCTCTTCTTGTTTTTGATCACAGTTTCTTGCTCCTCCTATTTTTCAAACCGTTACATGCTCCACATATTTTTGACACCTGTTGAAGCTCTTTATTTTTCACACCTTTTCAGGCTCTTCATGTTTTTCAACACGGCTTCATGCTCCTCCTATTTTTCAGACCGTTTCATGCTCCTCCTATTTTTCAGACCGTTTCATGCTCCTCATATTTTTGACACGTTTTGAAGCTCTTCATATTTTTCACACCATTTCAGGCTCTTCAAGTTTTTGAACAATGCTACAATGCTCCTCCTATTTTTCAGACCGTTTCATGCTCCTCATATTTTTGACACCTTTTGAAGCTCTTCATATTTTTCACACCTTTTGAAGCTCTTCATTTATTTCACACTTTTTCAGGCTCTTCATGTTTTTCAACACCACTTCATGCTTCTCCTATGTCTCAGACCGTTTCATGCTCATCTCATTTTTGACAGCATTTGAAGCTCTTCATATTTTTCACAACTTTTGAAGCTCTTCATATTTTTCACACCTTTTCAGGCTCCTCATGTTTTTCAACACCGGTTCATGCTCCTCCTATTTTTCAGACCGTTTCATGCTCCTCTCATTTCTGAAATCTTTTGAAGCTCTTCATATATTTCACACATTTTCAGGCTCTTAATGTTTTTCAACACCACTTCATGCTCCTCCTATTTTTCAGCCCGTTTCATGCTCCTCATATCTTTGACACCTTTTGAAGCTCTTCATATTTTTCACACCTTTTGAAGCTCTTCATATATTTCACACATTTTCAGGCTCTTAATGGTTTTCAACACCACTTCATGCTCCTCCTATTTTCAGACCGTTTTTGCTCCTCATATATTTGACACCTTTTGAAACTCTTCATATATTTCACACCATTTCAGGCTCTTCAAATTTTTGAACACCACTTCATGCTCCTCCTATTTTGCAGACCGTTTCATGCTCATCTAATTTTTGACACCTTTTGAAGATCTTCATATATTTCACACCTTTTGAAGCTCTTCATATTTTCCACATTTTTGAAGATTCTTCAAATTTTTCACACGTTTTCAGGCTCTTCATGTTTTTGAACACCGCTTCATGCTCCTCATATATTTCAGACCGTTTCATGCTCCTCATATTTGTGACACCTTTTGAAGCTCTTCGTATTTTTCTCACATTTTCAGGCTCTTCATGTTTTTCAACATGACTTCATGCTCCTCCTATTTTTCAGACCGTTTCATTCTCCTCATATTTTTCACACCTTTTGAAGCTCTTCATATTTTTCACACGTTTTCAGCCTCCTCATGTTTTTCATCAATGCTTCATGCTCCTTCTCTTTTTCAGACCGTTTCATGCTCCTCATAGTTTTGACACGTTTTGAAGCTCTTCATATTTTTCACAGCTTTTCAGGCTCTTCATGTTTTTAAACACCACTTCATGCTCCTCCTATTTTTCAGACCGTTTCATGCTCCTCATGTATTTCACACCTTTTGAAGCTCTTCATTTTTCACACCTTTCCAGGCTCTTCATGTTTTTGACACGGTTTCATGCTCCTCCTATTTTTCAGACCGTTTCATGCTCCTCACATTTTTGACACCTTTTGAAGCTCTTCATATTTTTCACATGATTTCAGGCTCTTCATGTTTTTCAACAACACTTCATGCTCCACCATTTTTCAGACCGCTTCATGCTCATCTCATTTTTGACACTTTTTGAATGTGTTCATATTTTTCACACCTTTTGAAGCTCTTCATATTTTTCACACCTTTTCAGGCTCTTCATGTTTTTGAACAGCGCTTCATGCTGCTCCTATTTTTCAGACCGTTTCATTCTTCTCATATTTTTGACACGTTTTGAAGCTCTTCATATTTTTCACACATTTTCAGGCTCTTCATGTATTTCAACACCACTTCATGCTCCTCCTATTTTTCAGACCGTTTCATGCTCCTCATATTTTTGACACCTTTTGAAGCTCTTCATATTTTTCACACCTTGTCAGGCTGTACATGTTTTTGAACACCTCTTCATGCTCTTCCTATTTTTCAGACCGTTTCATGCTCATGTCAATTTTCACACCTTTCAGGCTCTTCTTATTTTTCAAACCAGTGAAGCTCTTCATATTTTTCACACTTTTTCAGGCTTTTCATGTTTAGAACACCGCTTCATGCTCCTCCTATTTTTCAGACCCTTTCATGCTCATCTCATTTTTGACACCTTTTCAGGCTCTTCATATTTTTCAAACCTTTTGAAGCTCTTCATATTTTTCACACTTTTTCATGCTCTTCATGTTTTGAACACCGCTTCATGCTCCTCCTATTTTTCAGACCGTTTCATGCTCCTCATATTTTTGAAACCTGTTGAAGCTCTTCATATATTTCACACCTTTTGAAGCTCTTCATATTTTTCACTCCTTTTCAAGCTCTTCATGTTTTTCAACACTGCTTCATGCTACTCCTATTTTTCAGACTGATTAATGCTCCTCATGTATTTCACACCTTTTGAAGCTCTTCATATTTTTCACACGATTTCAGGCTCTTCATGTTTTTCAACAACACTTCATGCTCCACCATTTTTGAGACCGCTTCATGCTCATCTCATTTTTGACACTTTTTGAAACTGTTCATATTTTTCACACGTTTTGAAGCTCTTCATGTTTTTCACACGTTTTCAGGCTCTTCATGTTTTGCAAAACCGCTTCATGCTTCTCCTATTTTTCACAGCTTTTGAAGCTCTTCATATTTTTCACACGTTTTCAGGCTCTTCATGTTTTTGAACACCTCTTCATGCTCTTCCTATTTTTCAGACCGTTTCATGCTCATGTCAATTTTCACACCTTTTCAGGCTCTTCTTATTTTTCAAACCAGTGAAGCTCTTCATATTTTTCACACTTTTTCAGGCTTTTCATGTTTAGAACACCGCTTCATGCTCCTCCTATTTTTCAGACCGTTTCATGCTCCTCACATTTTTGACACCTTTGAAGCTCTTCATATTTTTCACAACTTTTCAGGCTCTTCATGTTTTTCAACACCGCTTCATGATCCTCCAATTTTTCAGACCATTTCAAGCTCCTCATATTTTTGACACCTTTTGAATCTCTTCATATATTTTACACCTTTTCAGGCTCTTCATGTTTTTCAACACCACTTCATGCTCCTCCTTTTTCACACCATTTCATGCTCATCTCATTTGTCACACTTTTTGAAGCTCTTCATATTTTTTACACCTTTTGAGCTCTTCATATCTTTCACACCTTTTGACGCTCTTCATGTTTTTCAACACCGTTTCATGCTCCTCCTATAATTCAGACGGTTTCATGCTCCTCAAGTCTTTCACTCCTTTTGAAGCTCTTCATATTTTACACAACTTTTCAGGCTCTTCATGATTTTCAAGCCCACTTCATGCTCCTCCGATTTTTCAGACCGTTTCATGCTCATCTCATTTTTGACACCTTTTGAAGCTCTTCATATTTTTCACACCTTTTGAAGCTGTTCATATTTTTCACACCTTTTCAGGCTCTTCATGTTTTTGAACACCGCTTCATGCTCCTCCTATTTTTCACACTTTTTGAAGCTCTTCATATTTTTCACACCTTTTCATGCTCTTCATGTTTTTGAACACCACTTCATGCTCCTCCTATTTTTCAGACCGTTTCATGCTCCTCATATTTTTGACATGTTTTGAGGCTGTTCATATTTTTCACACCTTTTCAGGCTCTTCATATTTTTGAACACCGCTTTATGCTCCTCCTATTTTTCAGATCGTTTCATTATACTCATATTTTTGACACCTTTTGAAGCTCTTCATCTTTTTCACACTTTTTCAGGCTGTTTATAGTTTTCAACACCGCTGCATGATTCTCCTATTTTTCAGACCGTTTCTTGCTCCTCATATTTTTGACACCTTTTGAAGCTCTTCATATTTTTCACACCTTTTCAGGCTCTTCATGTTTTTGAACACCGCTTCATGCTCCTCCTATTTTTCCGACCGTTTCATGCTCCTCATATTTATGACACCTTATCAAGCTCTTCATATTTTACACACCTTTTCAGGCTGTTCATGTTTTTCAACACCACTGCATGATTCTCCTATTGTCAGATCGTTTCATGCTCCTCATATTTTTGACACCTTTTGAAGCTCTTCATATTTTTCACACCTTTTCATGTTTTTCAACACCACTTCATGCACCTCCTATTTTTCAGACCGTTTCTTGCTCCTCATATATTTAACACCTTTTGAAGCTCTTCATAATTTTCACACTTTTTCAGGCTCTTCATGTTTTTCAACATCGCTTCATGCTCCTCCAATTTTTCAGACCGTTTCAAGCTCATTTCATTTTTGACACCTTTTGAAGCTCTTCATATTTTTCACACCTTTTCAGGCTCTTCATGTTTTTACACGCCTCTTCTTGCTCCTCCTATTTTTCAGACCGTTTCATGCTCCTCATATTTTTGACACCTTTTGAAGCTCTACATATTTTTCACAACTTTTCAGGCTGTTCATGTTTTCGAACACCGTTTCATGCTCCTCCTATTTTTCAGACCGTTTCATGCTCCTCCTATCTTTGACACCTTTTGAAGCTCTATATTTTTCACACCTTTTCAGGATCTTCATGTTTTTGAACACCGCTTCATGCTACTCCTATTTTTCAGACCGATTCATGCTCCTCATAATTTTGACACCTTTTGAAAGTATTCATATTTTTCACAGCTTTTCAGGCTCTTCTTATTTTTGAACACCGTTTGATTCTCCTCCTATTTTTCAGACCGTTTCATGCTCCTCATGTACTTCAGACCGTTTGAAGCTCTTCATATTTTTCAAACCTTTTCAGGCTCTTCATGTTTTTGAACACCGCTTCATGCTCCTCCTATTTTTCACACTTTTTGAAGCTCTTCATATTTTTCACACATTTTCAGGCTCTTCATGTTTTTCAACACCGCTTCATGCTCCTCCTATTTTTCAGAACGTTTAATGTTCCTCATGTATTTCTCACCTTTTGAAGCTCTTCATATTTTTCACACATTTTCAGGCTCTTCTTTTTTTTCAACACCACTTAATGCTCCTTCTATTTTTCATACCGTTTCATGCTCCTTTCATTTTTCACACCTTTTGAAGCTCTTCATATTTTTCACACCTTTTCAGGCTCTCCTTGTTTTTGCACGCCGCTTCTTGCTCCTCCTATTTTTCAGACCGTTTCATGCTCCTCATATTTTTGACACCTTTTGAAGCTCCTCCTATTTTTCACACGTTTTCGGGCTCTTCATGTTTTTCAACACCGTTTCAATGTCCTCCTTTTTTTCCGACTGTTTCAGGCTCCTCCTATTTTTCAAACCGTTTCATGCTCCTCATATTTTTGACAATTTTGGAAGCTCTTCATATTTTTCACACCTTTTCAGGCTCTTCATGTTTTTCAACACCGCTTCATGCTCCTCCTCTTTTTGAGACCGTTTCATGCTCTTCATATTTTTGACACTTTTTGAAGCTCTTCATATTTTTCATACCTTTTCAGGCTTTTCATGTTGTGGAAAACCGCTTCATGCTCCTCCTATTTTTCAAGCCTTTTGAAGGTCTTCATATTTTTCACACCTTTTCAGTCTCTTCATGTATTTCAACTCCGCTCATGCTCCTCCTCTTTTTCTGACCTTTTCATGCTCCTCATATTTTTGACACCTTTGGAAGCTCTTCATATTTTTCACACCTTTTGAAGCTCTTCATATTTTTCACAGCTTTTCAGGGTCTTCAAGTTTTTGAACACCGTTTCATTCTCCTCCTATTTTTCAGACCGTTTCATGCTCATCTCTTTTTTGACACCTTTTGAAGCTCTTCATATTTTTCACACGTTTTGAAGCTCTTCATATTTTACACGTTTTCAGGCTGTTCAAGTTTTTCAACATCGCTTCATGCGCCTCCTATTTTTCAGACCGTTTCATCCTCCTCATATTTTTGACACGTTTTGAGGCTCTTCATATTTTTCACACCATTTCAGGCTCTTCATGTTTTGAACACCGTTTCATGCTCCTCCTATTTTTCAGACCGTTTCATGCTCCTCGTATTTTTCACACCTTTTAAACCTCTTCATATTTTGCACACCTTTTCAGGCTCTCATGTTTTTGAACACAGCTTCATGCTCCTCCTATTTTTTATACCGTTTCATGATACTCATGTATTTCACACCTTTTGAAGCTCTTCATATTTTTCACACCTTTTCAGGCTGTACATGTTTTTGAAGACCACTTCATGCTCCTCATCTTTTTCAGACCGTTTCATCCTCCTGATATTTTCACACCGTTTGAAGCTCTTCATATTTTTCACACGTTTTCAGACTCTTCATGTTTTTGATCACCGTTTCATGCTCCTCCTATTTTTCAGACCGTTTCATGCTCCTCATATTTTTGACACCTTTTGAAGCTCTTCACATTTATCACACCTTTTCAGGCTCTTCATGTTTTTCAACACCGCTTCATGATCCTCCTATATTTCAGAGCGTTTCATGCTCCTCATATTTTTGACACCTTTTGAAGCTCTTCACATTTTTCACACCTTTTCCGGCTCTTCATGGTTTTCAACACCGCTTCATGCTCCTCCTAATTTTCAGATCGTTTCAGGCTCCGCATATTTTTGACTCCTTTTGAAGCTCTTCATATTTTTCACACGTTTTCAGGCCCTTCATGTTTTTGAACACCGCTTTATGCTCCTCCTATTTTTCAGACGGTTTCAGGCTGCTCGTATTTTTCAGACCGTTTCATGCTCCTCATATTTTGACAATTTTATAAGCTCTTCATATTTTTCACACTTTTTCAGGCTCTTCTTGTTTTTGAACACCGCTTCATGCTCCTCCTATTTTTCAAACCTTTTATAGCTCTTCATGTTTTTCACACCTTAATAACCTCTTCATGTTTTTGAACATCTCTTCATGCTCCTCATATTTTTGACAATTTTATAAGCTCTTCATATTTTTCACACTTTTTCAGGCTCTTCATGTTTTTGAACACCGCTTCATGCTCCTCCTATTTTTCAGACCGTTTCATGCTCATCTCATTTTTGACACCTTTTGAAACTCTTCATGTTTTTCACACCTTTTCAGGCTTTTCACGTTTTTGAACACCCCTTCATGCTCCTCCTATTTTTCAGGCCGTTTCATGCTCCTTATATTTTTGACACCTTTTGAAGTTCTTCATTTTTTTCACACCTTACTGGCTCTTCATGGTTTTCAACACCACTTCATGCTCCTCCTTTTTTTCAGACCGTTTTATGCTCCTCATATATTTGACACCTTTTGAAGCTCTTCATAATTTCCACACCTTTTCAGGCTCTTCATGTTTTTCAACACCATTTCATGCTCCTCCTTTTTTTCAGACCGTTTTATGCTCCTCATATATTTGACACCTTTTGAAGCTCTTCATAATTTCCACACCTTTTCAGGCTCTTCATGTTTTTGAACACCATTTCATGCTCCTCTTATTTTTTTTTTTATTGTTATTTTTTTTTTAATTTTTTTTATTATTTTTATTTTTTTTCCAGTTGGTTTTGTCATACTTTGATATGAATCAGCCATGGATTTACATGCATTCCCAGTCCCGATTCCCCCTCCCACCTCCCTCTCCACCCGATTCCTCTGGGTCTTCCCAGTGCACCAAGCCGGAGCACTTGTCTCGTGCATCCTACCTGGGCTGGTGATCTGTTTCACCATAGATAGCATACATGCTATTCTTTTGAAATATCCCACCCTCACACTCTCCCACAAAGTTTAAAAGTCTGTTCTGTATTTCTGTGTCTCTTTTTCTGTTCTGCATATAGGGTTATCGTTGTCACCTTTCTAAATTCCATATACATGTGTCAGTATGCTGTAATGTTCTTTATCTTTCTGGCTTACTTCACTCTGTAAAATGGGCTCCAGCTTCATCCATCTCATTAGGACTGATTCAAATGAATTCTTTTTAACGGCTGAGTAATATTCCATGGTGTATATGTACCACAGCTTTCTTATCCATTCATCTGCTGACGGGCATCTAGGTTGCTTCCATGTCCTGGCTATTATAAACAGTGCTGCGATGAACATTGGGGTGCACGTGTCTCTTTCAGACGAACCTATGGACACCTTATCTTTGACAAAGGAGGCAAGGATATACAATGGAAAAAAGACAACCTCTTTAACAAGTGGTGCTGGGAAAACTGGTCAACCACTTGTAAAAGAATGAAAATAGAACACTTTCTAACACCATACACAAAAATAAACTCAAAATGGATTAAAGATCTAAATGTAAGACCAGAAACTATAAAACTCCTAGAGGAGAACATAGGCAAAACACTCTCCGACATAAATCAAAGCAAGATCCTCTATGACCCACCTCCCAGAATATTGGAAATAAAAGCAAAACTAAACAAATGGGACCTAATGAAACTTAAAAGCTTTTGCACTACAAAGGAAACTATAAGTAAGGTGAAAAGACAGCCCTCAGATTGGGAGAAAATAATAGCAAATGAAGAAACAGACAAAGGATTAATCTCAAAAATATACAAGCAAATCCTGCAGCTCAATTCCAGAAAAATAAATGACCCAATAAAAAATGAGCCAAAGAACTAAACAGACATTTCTCCAAAGAAGACATACAGATGGATAACAAACACATGAAAAGATGCTCAACATCACTCATTATTAGAGAAATGCAAATCAAAACCACAATGAGGTACCATTACATGACAGTCAGGATGGCTGCTATCCAAAAGTCTACAAGCAATAAATGCTGGAGAGGGAGTGGAGAAAAGGGAACCCTCTTATACTGTTGGTGGGAATGCACACTAGTACAGCCGCTAGGGAAAACGGTGTAGAGATTTCTTAAAAAACTGGAAAGAGAACTGCCATATGACCCAGCAATTCCACTTCTGGGCATACACACTGAGGAAACCAGATCCTCTTATTTTTCAGACCGTTTCAAACTCCTCATATTTTTTACACCTTTTGAAGCTCTTCATATATTTCACACCTTTTCAGGCTCTTCATGTTTTTGAACACCGCTTCATGCTCCTCCTATTTTTCAGACCGTTTCATGGTCCTCATATTTTTGACACGTTTTGAAGCTCTTCATATATTTCACACCTTTTCAGGCTGTTCATGTTTTTCTACACCGCTTCCTGCTCCTCCTATTTTTGATATCTTTTGAAGCTCTTCATATATTTCACACCTTTTCAGGGTTTTCTTGATTTTGAACACCGTTTCATGCTCCTCATATTTTTCAGACCGTTTCATGCTCCTCATATTTTTGACACCTTTTGAAGCTCTTCATATTTTTCCACACCTTTTCATGCTCTTCATATTTTTCAACAAGGTTTCAAGCTCCTCCTAGTTTTCATACCGTTTAATGCTCCCCATAATTTTGACACCATTTGAAGTGCTTCATAATTATCACACCATTTCAGGCTCTTCATGTTTTTCAAATCCGCTTCTCCTCCTCCTATTTTTCAGACTGTTTCATGCTCCTCATATTTTTGACAACTTTTCAAGCTCTTCATATTTTTCACACCTTTTCAGGCTCTTCATGTTTTTCAACACCGCTTTATTCTCCTCCTATTTTTCACACCGTTTCATGCTCCTCATATTTTTGACACCTTTTGAAGCTCTTCATATTTTTCACACTTTTTCAGGATCTTCATGTTTTTCAACACCGTTTCATGCTCCTCCTATTTTTCAGACCATTTCATGCTCCTCATATTTTGACAAGCTTGATGCTCTTCATATTTTTCACAGCTTTTCAGGCTCTTCATGTTTTTGAACACCGATTCATGCTCCTCATATTTTACAGACCGTTTCATGCTCCTCATATTATTGACACCTTTTGAATCTCTTCATATTTTTCACACATTTTCAGGCTCTTCATGTTTTTGAACACCACCTCATGCTCCTCCTAATTTTCAGACCGTTACATGCTCCTCATATTTTGATATTTTTTGAAGCTCTTCATATTTTTCACACATTTTTATGAACTTCATGTTTTCAACACCACATCATGCTCCTTGTATTTTTCAAACCGTTTCATGCTCCTCATATTTTTTATATCTTTTGAAGCTCGTCATATTTTTCACACCTTTTCTGGCTCTTCAGGTTTTCAACACAGTTTCATGCTCATTCTCTTTTTCAGACCGTTTCATGCCCCTCATATTTTTGACACCTTTTCAAGCTCTTCACATTTTTCACACCTTTTGAAGTTCTTCATATTTTTGACACGTTTTCAGGCTCTTCATGTTTTTCAACACCACTTCATGCTCCTCCTATTTTTCAGACCGTTTCATGCACCTCATATTTTTGACACTTTTTGAAGATCTTTGTATTTTTTACACTTTTCAGGCTCTTCATGTTTTTCAATACCACTTCATGCTCCTCCTATATTTCAGACCGTTTCATTCTCCTCATATTTTTGACACCTTTAGAAGCTCTTCATATTTTTCACACCTTTTCAGGCTCTTCATGTTTTTCAACACCGCTTCATGCTCCTCCTATTGTTCAGACCATTTCATGCTCATCTCATTTTGACACCTTTTGAAGCTCTTCATGTTTTTCACATCTTTTGAAGCTCTTCATATTTTTCACACCTTTTCAGGCTCTTCATGATTTGCAACACCGCTTTATGCTCCTCCCATTTTTCAGAAAGTTTCATGCTCATCTCATTTATGACACCTTTTGAAGCTCTTCATATTTTTCACACCTTTTGAAGTTCTTCATATTTTTCACATTTTTGAAGCTCTTCATATTTTTCACTTATTTTCAGGCTTTCATGTTTTTCAACACCGCTTCATGCTCCTCCTATTTTTCAGACCGTTTCATACTCCTCATATTTTTGATATTTTTTGAGAGTCTTCATATTTTTCACACCTTTTCAGTCTCTTCATGTTTTTGAACACCGCTTCATGCTCCTCCTATTTTTCAGACCGTTTCATGGTAATCTCATTTTTGACACCTTTTGAAACTCTTCCTATTTTTCACACCTTTTGAAGCTCTTCATATTTTTCACATTTTTGAAGCTCTTCATATTTTTCACACATTTTCAGGCTCTTCATGTTTTTGAACACAGTTTCATGCTCCTCCTATTTTTCAGACCGTTTCATGCTCCTCATATTTTTGACAACTTTTCAAACTCTTCATATTTTTCACAACTTTTGAAGCTCTTCATATTTTTCACACCCTTTCAGGCTCTTCATGATTTTCAAAACCGCTTCATGCTCCTCCTATGTTTCAGACCGTTTCATGTTCATCTCATTTTTGACACCTATTGAAGCTCGTCGTATTTTTCACACCTTTTGAAGCTCTTCAGATTTTTCACATTTTTGAAGCTCTTCATATTTTTCACACGTTTTCAGGCTCTTCATGTTTTTCAACACCCCTTCATCCTCCTCCTCTTTTTCAGACCGTTTCATGCTCCTCATATTTTTGACACCTTTTGAAGCTCTTCGTATTTTTCACAACTTTTCAGCCTCTGCAGGTTTTTGAACACCGCTTCATGACCCTCCTCTTTGTCAGACCGTTTCATCTCCTCATGAATTTCACACCTTTTGAAGCTCTTCATATTTTGCACACCTTTTCAGGCTCTTGAAGTTTTTCACAACCACTTCATGCTCCTCCTACTTTTCAGACCATTTCATGCTCCCCATATTTCTGACACCTTTTGAATCTCTTCATATTTTTCACACCTTTTCAGGCTCTTCATGTTTCTCAACTCCGCTTCATGCTCCTCCTAGTTTTCAGACCGTTTCATGCTCCTCATATTTTTGACACCTTTTGAAGCACTTCCTATATTTCACACATTTTCAGGCTCTTCATGTTTTTCAACATCACTTCATGCTCCTTCTATATTTCAGTCCGTTTCATGCACATCTCATTTTTGACAACTTTTGAAGCTCTTCATATTTTTCACACCTTTTGAAGCTCTTCATATTTTTCACATTTTTGAAGCTCTTCATATTTTTCACTGGTTTCAGGCTCTTCATGTTTTTCAACACCGCTTCTTGCTCCTCCTATTTTTGAGACCATTTCATACTCCTTATATTTTTGACATTTTTTGAGGCTCTTCATATTTTTCACACCTTTCAGGCTCTTCATGTTTTTGAACACCGTTTCATGATCCTCCTATTTTTCAGAACGTTTCATGCTCCTCATATTTTGACATCTTTTAAAGCTCTTCATATTTTTCACACCTTTTCAGGCTCTTCATGTTTTTGATCACCGTTTCATGCTACTCGGATTTTCCAGACCGTTTCATGCTCCTCATATTTTTGACACCATTTGAAGCTCTTCATATTTCTCACACCTTTTCAGGCGCTTCATGTTTTTCAACACCGCTTCATGCTCCTCCTATTTTTCAGATCGTTTCATGCTCATCTCATTTTTGACACATTTTAAAGCTCTTCATATTTTTCACACCTTTTGAAGCTCTTCATATTTTTCACACTTTTTCAGGATCTTCATGTTTTTGAACATCCCTTCATGCTCCTCCTATTTTTCAGGCCGTTTCATGCTCCTTATATTTTTGACACCTTTTGAAGCTCTTCATATTTTTCACAACTTTCAGGCTCTTCATGTTTTTCAAAACCGCTTCATGCTCCTGCTATTTTTCAGACCATTTCATGCTCCTCATATTTTTGACACCTTTTGAAGCTTTTCATATTTTTCACACCTTTTCAGGCTCTTAATGTTTTTGAATACCGCTTCATGCGCCTCCTATTTTTCAGGCCGTTTCATGATCCTCATATTTTTGACACCTTTAGAAGCTCTTCATATTTTTCACACCTTTTCAGGCTCTTCATGTTTTTGAACACCGTTTGATGCTCTTCCTATTTTTCACACGGTTTAATGCTCCTCATGTATTTCACATCTTTTGAAGCGCTTCATATTTTTCACAGCTTTTCAGGCTCTTCATGTTTTTGAACACCGTTTCATTCTGCTCTGATTTTTCAGACCGTTTAATGCTCCTCATGTATTTCACATCTTTTCAAGCTCTTCATATTTTTCACACCTTTTCAGACTCTTCATGTTTTTCAACACCGCCCTATGCTCCTCCTTTTTATCAGACTTTTTCATGCTCCTCATGTAATTCACACCTTTTGAAGCACTTTATATTTTTCACACCTTTTCAGGCTCTTCATGTTTTTCAACACCACTTCATGCTCCTCCTATTTTTCAGACCCTTTCATGCTCATCTAATATTTAACACCTTTTGAAACTCTTCATATATTTCACACCTTTTGAAGCTCTTCATATTTTTCACATTTTTGAAGCTCTTCATATTTTTCACACCTTTTCAGGCTCTTCATGTTTTTCAACACCATTTCATGCTGCTTCTATTTTTCAGACCTTTTCTTGCTCCTCATATTTTTCACACCTTTTGAAGCTCTTCATATTTTTCACACCTTTTCAGGCTCTTCATGTTTTTGAACACAGCTTCACGCTTCTCCGATTTTTCAGACCGTTTCATGCTCCTCATATTTTTGACACCTTTTGAAGCTCTTCATAATTTTCACACCTTTTCAGGCTCTTCATGTTTTTCAACACCAGTTCATGCTCCTCGTATTTTTCAGACCGTTTCATGCCCCTAATAGTTTTGACACCTTTTGAAGTTCTTCATATTTTTCACGCGTTTTCAGGCTCTTCATGTTTTTGAACACCGCTTCATGCTCCTCCTATTTTCCAGACCGTTTCATGCTCCTCATATTTTTGACACATTTTGAAGCTCTTCATATTTTTCACACCTTTTCAGGCTCTTCAGGTTTTTCAACACCACTTCATGCTCCTCCTATTTTTCAGACCGTTTCATCCTCCTCATATTTTTGACACCTTTAGAAGCTCTTCATTATTTCACAACTTTTCAGGCTCTTCATGTGTTTTAGCACCACTTCATGCTCGTCCTATTTTTCAGACCTTTCATGCTCCTCATATTTTTGACACCTTTTGAAGCTCTTCATATTTTTCACAGCTTTTCAGACTCTTCATGTTTTTGATCACCGTTTTATGCTCCTCCTATTTTTCAGACCGTTTCATGCTCCTCATATTTTTGACACTTATTGAAGCTCTTCATATTTTTCACTCCTTTTCAGGCTCTTCATGTTTTTCAACACCACTTCATGCTCCTCCTATTTTTCAGAGAGTTTCATGCACCTCATGTATTTCACACCTTTTGAACCTCTTCATATTTTTCACGCATTTTCAGGCTCTTCATGTTTTGCACCACCACTTCATGCTCCTCCTATTTTTCAGATCGTTTCATGCTCATCTCATTTTTGCAACCTTTAGAATCTCTTCATATTTTTCACACATTTTCAGGCTCTTCATGTTTTTCAACACCGCTTCATGCTCCTCCTATTTTTCAGACCGTTTCATGCTCATCTCATTTTTGACACCTTTTCAAACTTTTCATATTTTTCACACCTTATCAGGCTCTTCATATTTTTGAACACCGATTCATGCTTCTCCTATTTTTCACACCGTATACTGCTCCTCATATTTTTCACACCTATTGAAGCTCTTCATATTTTTCACACCTTTTCATGCTCCTTATGTTTTTGAACACTGCTCATGATCCTCCGAATTTTCAGACCGTTTCATGCTCTTCATATTTTTGACACCTTTTCAGGTTCTTCATGTTTTTCCACACCACTTCATGCTTCTCGTATTTTTCAAACCTTTTCATGCTTCTCATGAATTTCACACACTTTGAAGCACTTCATATTTTTCACAACGTTTCAGGCTCTTCATGTTTCTGATCACCGTTTCATGCTCCTCCTATCTTTCACACCGTTTCATGCTCATCTCATTTTTGACACCTTTTGAAGCTTTTCATATTTTTCACAACTTTTTAGGCTCTTCATGTTTTTGAACACCGCTTCATCCTCCTCCTATTTTTCAGAGAGTTTCATGCTCCTAATATATTTCACTCCTTTTGAAGCTCTTCATATTTTTCACACCTTTTCAGGCTCTTCATGTTTCTGAATACCGCTTCATGCTCCTCCTATATTTCAGACCGTTTCATGCTCCTCATTTATTTCACACCTTTTGAAGCTCTTCATATTTTTCACACCTTTTCAGGCTCGTCATGTTTTTGAACACCGCTTCATGCTCCTCCTATTTTTCAGACCATTTCATGCTCCTCATATTTTTCACACCTTTTGAAGCACTACATATTTCTCACAGCTTTTCATGCTCTTCGTTTTTTTGAACACCATTTCATGCTCCTCCTATTTTGCAGACCGTTTCTTTCTCCTCATATTTTTAACACATTTTGAAGCTCTTCATATATTTCACACCATTTCAGGCTTTTCATTTTTTTCAACACCACTTCATGCTCCTCCTATTTTTCAGACCGTTTCATGCTCATCTCATTTTGACATCTTTTGATGCTCTTCATATTTTTCACATCTTTTGAAGCTCTTCATATTTTTCATGCCTTTTCAGGCTTTTCATGATTTTCAACACACCTTCATGCTCCTCGTATTTTTCAGACCACTTCATGCTCATCTCATTTTTGACACCTTTTGAAGCTCTTCATATTTTTCACATCTTTGGAAGCTCTTCATATTTTTCACACGTTTACAGTCTCTTCATGTTTTTCAACACCCTTTCTTGCTCTTCCTTTTTTCAGACCGTTTCATGCTCCTTATATTTTTGACACGTTTTGAATCTCTTCATAATTTTCACACCATTTCAGGCTCTTCATGATTTTGAACACCGCTTCATGAACCTCCTATTTTACAGACCGTTTCATGCTCTTTATATATTTGACCCCTTTTGAAGCTCTTCATATTTTTCACACCTTTTCATGCTCTTCATATTTTTCAACACCGTTTCATGCTGCTTCTATTTTTCAGGCCGTTTCATGCTCCTCATATTTTTCACACCTTTTGAAGCTCTTCATATTTTTCACACCTTTTCAGGCTCTTCATGTTTTTCAACACCGTTTCATGCTGCTTCATTTTTTCAGACCGTTTCATGCTCCTCATATTTTTCACACCTTTTGAAGCTCTTCATATTTTTGACACCTTTTCAGGCTCTTCATATTTTTGAACACAGCTTCATGCTCCTCCTATTTTTCAGACCTTTTCATGCTCCTCATATTTTTGACACCTTTTGAAACTCTTCATATTTTTCACACCTTTTCAGGCTCTTCATGTTTTTCAACACCGTTTCATGATCCTCCGATTTTTCAGACCGTTTCATGCTCATCTCATTTTTGACACCTTTTGAAGCTTTTCATATTTTTCACAACTTCTTAGGGTCTTCATGTTTTTGAACACCACTTCATCCTCCTCATATTTTTCAGAGAGTTTCATGCTCCTAATATATTTCACTCCTTTTGAAGCTCTTCATATTTTTCACACCTTTTCAGGCTCTTCATGTATTTCCACACCACTTCATGCTTCTATTTTTCAGCCCGTTTCATGGTCCTCATGTATTTCACACCTTTTGAAGCTCTTCATATTTTTCACATCTTTTCAGGCTCTTCATGTTTTTCAACACCATTTCATGCCACATCTATCTTTCAGACTGTTTCATTCTTCTCATATTTTTGACACCATTTGAAGCTCTTCATATTTTTGACACCTTTTCAGGCTCTTCATGTTTTTGAACACCGCTCATGATCCTCCAAATTTTCAGACCGTTTCATGCTCTTCATATTTTTAACACCTTTTGAAGCTCTTCATATTTTTCACACCTTTTCAGGCTCTTCATGTATTTCCACACCACTTCATGCTTCTATTTTTCAGCCCGTTTCATGGTCCTCATGTATTTCACACCTTTTGAAGCTCTTCATATTTTTCACACCTTTTCAGGCTCTTGATGTTATTCAACACCACTTCATGCTACTCCTGTTTTTCAGACCGTTTCATGCTCCTCATATTTTTGACACCTTTAGAAGCTCTTCATATTTTTAACACATTTTCAGGCTCTTCATGTTTTTGAATACCGCTTCATGCTCCTCCTATATTTCAGACCGTTTCATGCTCCTCATTTATTTCACACCTTTTGAAGCTCTTCATATTTTTCACACCTTTTCAGGCTCGTCATGTTTTTGAACACCGCTTCATGCTCCTCCTATTTTTCAGACCATTTCATGCTCCTCATATTATTCACACCTTTTGAAGCACTACATATTTCTCACAGCTTTTCATGCTCTTCGTTTTTTTGAACACCATTTCATGCTCCTCCTATTTTGCAGACCGTTTCTTTCTCCTCATATTTTTTAACACATTTTGAAGATCTTCATATATTTCACACCATTTCAGGCTTTTCATTTTTTTCAACACCACTTCATGCTCCTCCTATTTTTCAGACCGTTTCATGCTCATCTCATTTTGACATCTTTTGATGCTCTTCATATTTTTCACATCTTTTGAAGCTCTTCATATTTTTCATGCCTTTTCAGGCTTTTCATGATTTTCAACACACCTTCATGCTCCTCGTATTTTTCAACCACTTCATGCTCATCTCATTTTTTACACCTTTTGAAGCTCTTCATATTTTTCACACGTTTTCAGTCTCTTCATGTTTTTCAACACCCTTTCTTGCTCTTCCTTTTTTCAGACCGTTTCATGCTCCTCATATTTTTGACACGTTTTGAATCTCTTCATATTTTTCACACCATTTCAGGCTCTTCATGTTTTTGAACACCGCTTCATGCTCCTCCTATTTTTCAGACCGTTTCATGCTCCTCACATTTTTGACACCTTTTGAAGCTCTTCATATTTTTCACACCTTTTCAGGCTCTTCATGTTTTTGAAGACCGTTTCATGCTCCTTCTATTTTTCAGACCATTTCTTGCTCCTCATATTTTTGACACCTTTTGAAGCTCTTCATATTTTTCACACCTTTTCAGGCTCTTCATGTTTTTGAACACCGCTTCATGCTGCTTCTATTTTTCCGACCGTTTCATGCTCCTCATATTTTTGACACGTTTTGAAGCTCTTCATATTTTTCACACCTTTTCAGGCTCTTCACGTTTTTGAACAACGCTTCATGCTCCTCCTATTTTTCAGACCGTTTCATGCTCCTCGTATTTTTGACACCTTTTGAAGCTCTTCATATTTTTCACACCTTTTCAGGCTCTTCATGTTTTTCAACACCGCCTTATGCTCCTCCTTTTTTTCAGGCTTTTTCATGCTCCTCATGTAATTCACACCTTTTGAAGCTCTTTATATTTTTCACACCTTTTCAGGCTCTTCATGTTTTTCAACACCACTTCATGCTCCTCCTATTTTTCAGACCGTTTCATGCTCTTCTAATTTTTAACACCCTTTGAAACTCTTCATATATTTCACACCTTTTGAAGCTCTTCATATTTTTCACATTTTTGAAGCTCTTCATATATTTCACACCTTTTCAGGCTCTTCATGTTTTTCAACACCATTTCATGCTTCTTCTCTTTTTCAGACGTTTTCATGCTCCTCATATTTTTCACACCTTTTGAAGCTCTTCATGTTTTACACACCTTTTCAGGCTCTTCATGTTTTTGAACACAGCTTCACGCTTCTCCTATTTTTCAGACCGTTTCATGCTCCTCATATTTTTGACACCTTTTGAAGCTCTTCATAATTTTCACACCTTTTCAGGCTCTTCATGTTTTTCAACACCACTTCATGCTCCTTGTATTTTTCAGACCGCTTCATGCCCCTAATAGTTTTGACACCTTTTGAAGCTCTTCATATTTTTCACACGTTTTCAGACTCTTCATGTTTTTGAACACCGCTTCATGCTCCTCCTATTTTCCAGACCGTTTCATGCTCCTCATATTTTTGACACATTTTGAAGCTCTTCATATTTTTCACACCTTTTCAGGCTCTTCAGGTTTTTCAACAACACTTCATGCTCCTCCTATTTTTCAGACCGTTTCATCGTCCTCATATTTTTGACACCTTTAGAAGCTCTTCATTATTTCACAACTTTTCAGGCTCTTCATGTGTTTTAGCACCACTTCATGCTCGTCCTATTTTTCAGACCTTTCATGCTCCTCATATTTTTGACACCTTTTGAAGCTCTTCATATTTTTCACAGCTTTTCAGACTCTTCATGTTTTTGATCACCGTTTCATGCTCCTCCTATTTTTCAGACCGTTTCATGCTCCTCATATTTTTGACACTTATTGAAGCTCTTCATATTTTTCACTCCTTTTCAGGCTCTTCATGTTTTTCAACACAACTTCATGGTCCTCCTATTTTTCAGACAGTTTCATGCTCATCTCATTTTTGACACCTTTTGAAGCTTTTCAAATTTTCACAACATTTCAGGCTCTTCATGTTTTTGAACACCGCTTCATGCTCCTCCTATTTTTCAGAGAGTTTCATGCACCTCATGTATTTCACACCTTTTGAACCTCTTCATATTTTTCATGCATTTTCAGGCTCTTCATGTTTTGCACCACCACTTCATGCTCCTCCTATTTTTAAGACCGTTTCATGCTCATCTCATTTTTAAAACCTTTAGAATCTCTTCATATTTTTCACAACTTTTCAGGCTCTTCATGTTTTTCAACACCACTTCATGCTCCTCCAATTTTTCAGAACGTTTCATGCTCATCTCATTTTTGACACCTTTTCAAACTTTTCATATTTTTCACAACTTTTCAGGCTCTTCATGTTTTTCAACACCACTTCATGCTCCTCCAATTTTTCAGACCGTTTCATGCTCATCTCATTTTTGACACCTTTTCAAACTTTTCATATTTTTCACAACTTTTTAGGCTCTTCATGTTTTTGAACACCGCTTCATGCTCCTCCTATTTTTCAGAGAGTTTCATGCTCCTAATATATTTCACTCCTTTTGAAGCTCTTCTTATTTTTCACACCTTTTCAGGCTCTTCCTGTTTTTGAACACCGCTTCATGCTCCTCCTATTTTTCAGAGAGTTTCATGCTCCTAATGTATTTCACTCCTTTTGAAGCTCTTCTTATTTTTCACACCTTTTCAGGCTCTTCATGTTTTTCAACACCATTTCATGCCGCATCTATCTTTCAGACCGTTTCATTCTTCTCATACTTTTGACACCATTTGAAGCTCTTCATATTTTTCACACCTTTTCAGGCTCTTCATGTTTTTCCACACCACTTCATGCTTCTCATATTTTTCAGATCGTTTCATGCTCCTCATGAATTTCACACCTTATGAAGCTCTTCATATTTTTCACACCTTTTCAGGCTCTTGATGTTATTCAACACCACTTCATGCTACTCCTGTTTTTCAGACCGTTTCATGCTCCTCATATTTTTGATACCTTGAGAAGCTCTTCATATTTTTAACACCTTTTCAGGCTCTTCATGTTTTTGAATACCGCTTCATGCTCCTCCTATTTTTCAGACCTATTCATGCTCCTCATATTTTTGACACCTTTTGAACTTTTCATATTTTTCACACCTTTTCAGGATCTTCATGTTTTTGAACACCATTTCATGCTCCTCCTATTTTGCAGACCGTTTCATTCTCCTCATATTTTTGACACCTTTTGAAGCTCTTCATATATTTCACACCTTTTCCGGCTCCTCATGTTTTTCAACTCCACTTCATGCTCCTCCTATTTTTCAGACCGTTTCATGCTCATGTCATTTTGACACCTTTTGAAGATCTTCATATTTTTCACATCTTTTGAAGCTCTTCATATTTTTCACACCTTTTCAGGCCCTTCATGTTTTTCAACAACGCTTCATGCTCCTCCTATTTTTAAGACCGTTTCATGCTCATCTCATTTTTAAAACCTTTAGAATCTCTTCATATTTTTCACAACTTTTCAGGCTCTTCATGTTTGTCAACACCATTTCATGCCGCATCTATTTTTCAGACCGTTTCATGCTCCTCATATTTTTCACACCTTTTGAAGCTCTTCATATTTTTCACACATTTTCAGGCTCTTCATGTTTTTCAACACCGCTTCATGCTCCTCCTATTTTTCAGAGAGTTTCATGCTCCTAATGTATTTCACACCTTTTGAAGCTCTTCATATTTTTCACACCTTTTCAGGCTCTTCATATTTTTGAACACAGCTTCATACTCCTCCTATTTTTCAGACTGTTTCATGCTCCTCATATTTTTAACACCTTTTGAAGCTCTTCATATTTTTCACACCTTTTCAGGCTCTTCATGTTTTTGAACACCGCTTCATGCTCCTCCTATTTTTCAGAGAGTTTCATGCTCCTAATGTATTTCACTCCTTTTGAAGCTCTTCATATTTTTCACACCTTTTCAGGCTCTTCATGTTTTTCCACACCACTTCATGCTTCTATTTTTCAGCTCGTTTCATGCTCCTCATGTATTTCACACCTTTTGAAGCTCTTCATATTTTTCACACCTTTTCACTCTCTTCATGTTTTTCCACACCATTTCATGCCACATCTATTTTTCAGACCGTTTCATGCTCCTCATATTTTTGACACCTTTAGAAGCTCTTCATATTTTTCACACCTTTTCAGGCTCTTCATGTTTCTCAACACAGCTTCATGCTCCTCCTATTTTTCAGACCCTTTCCTTCTCCTCATATTTTTGACACCTTTTGAAGCTCTTCATATATTTCACACCTTTTCAGTCTCTTCTTTTTTTTCAACACCACTTCATGCTCCTCCTATTTTTCAGACCGTTTGATGCTCATCTCATTTTTGACACCTTTTGAAGCTCTTCATATATTTCACACATTTTCAGGCTTTTCATGTTTTTGAACACTGCTTCATGCTCCTCCTATTTCTCAGCCCGTTTCATGCTCCTCTTATTTTTGACACCTTTTGAAACTCTTCATATTTTTCACAACTTTTCAGGCTCTTCCTGTTTTTGAACACCGCTTCATGCTCCTCCTATTTTTCAGACCGTTTAATGCTCCTCATGTATTTCACACCTTTTGAAGCTCTTCATATTTTTCACACGTTTTCAGGCTCTTCATGTTTTTGAACACCGATCATGATCCTCCATAATTTCAGACCGTTTCATGCTCTTCATATTTTTGACACCTTTTGAAGCTATTCATATTTTTCACACCTTTTCAGGCTCTTCATGTTTTTGAATACCGCTTCATGCTCCTCCTATTTTTCAGACCTATGCATGCTCCTCATATTTTTGACACCTTTTGAACTTTTCATATTTTTCACACCTTTTCAGGATCTTCATGTTTTTGAACACCATTTCATGCTCCTCCTATTTTGCAGACCGTTTCATGCTCATCTCATTTTTGACACCTTTTGAAGCTTTTCATATTTTTCACAACTTTTTAGGCTCTTCATGTTTTTGAACACCGCTTCATGCTCTTTCTATTTTTCAGAGAGTTTCATGCTCCTAATATATTTCACTCCTTTTGAAGCTCTTCATATTTTTCACACCTTTTCAGGCTCTTCATGTATTTCCACACCACTTCATGCTTCTATTTTTCAGCCCAATTCATGGTCCTCATGTATTTCACACCTTTTGAACCTCTTCATATTTTTCACACCTTTTCAGGCTCTTCATGTTTTTCAACACCATTTCATGCCGCATCTATCTTTCAGACCGTTTCATTCTTCTCATATTTTTGACACCATTTGAAGCTCTTCATATTTTTCACACCTTTTCAGGCTCTTCATGTTTTTCCACACCACTTCATGCTTCTCATATTTTTCAGATCGTTTCATGCTCCTCATGAATTTCACACCTTATGAAGCTCTTCATATTTTTCACACCTTTTCAGGCTCTTGATGTTATTCAACACCACTTCATGCTACTCCTGTTTTTCAGACCGTTTCATGCTCCTCATATTTTTGACACCTTGAGAAGCTCTTCATATTTTTAACACCTTTTCAGGCTCTTCATGTTTTTGAATACCGCTTCATGCTCCTCCTATTTTTCAGACCTATTCATGCTCCTCATATTTTTGACACCTTTTGAACTTTTCATATTTTTCACACCTTTTCAGGATCTTCATGTTTTTGAACACCATTTCATGCTCCTCCTATTTTGCAGACCGTTTCATTCTCCTCATATTTTTGACACCTTTTGAAGCTCTTCATATATTTCACACCTTTTCCGGCTCCTCATGTTTTTCAACACCACTTCATGCTCCTCCTATTTTTCAGACCGTTTCATGCTCATGTCATTTTGACACCTTTTGAAGCTCTTCATATTTTTCACATCTTTTGAAGCTCTTCATATTTTTCACACCTTTTCAGGCTCTTCATGTTTTTCAACACCGCTTCATGCTCCTCCTCTTTTTCAGACCGTTTCATGCTCCTTATATTTTTGACACCTGTGAAAGCTCTTCATATTTCTCACACCTTTTCAGGTTCTTCATGTTTTTCAACACCGCTTCATATCCTCCTATATTTCAGACCGTTTCATGCTCATCTCATTTTTGACACCTTTTGAAACTCTTCATATTTTTCACATCTTTTGAAGCTCTTCATATTTTTCACACGTTTTCAGGCTCTTCATGTTTTTCAACACCGCTTCTTGCTCCTCCTATTTTTCAGACCGTTTCATGCTCCTCATATTTTTGACACGTTTTGAAGCTCTTCATATTTTTCACACCTTTTCAGGCTCTTCAGGTTTTTTAACACGGCTTCATGCTCCTCCTATTTTTCAGACCGTTTCATGCTCCTCATATTTTTGACACCATTAGAAGCTCTTCATATTTTTAACAACTTTTCAGGCTCTTCATTATTTTCAACACCACTTCATGTTCCTCCTATTTTTCAGACCGTTTCATGCTCATCTAATTTTTGACACCTTTTGAAGCTCTTCATATTTTTCACACCTTTTGAAGCTCTTCATATTTTTCACAACTTTTCAGGCTCTTCATGTTTCTGATCACCGTTTCATGCTCCTCCTATCTGTCAGACCGTTTCATGCTTCTCATATTTTTGACACCATTTGAAGCTCTTCATATTTTTCACACCTTTTCAGGCTCATCATATTTTTCAACACCGTTTCATGCTGCTTCTATTTTTCAGGCCGTTTCATGCTCCTCATATTTTTGACACCTTTTGAAGCTCTTCATATTTTTCACACCTTTTCAGGCTCTTCATGTTTTTCAACACCATTTCATGCTGCTTCTATTTTTCAGACCGTTTCATGCTCCTCATATTTTTGACACCTTTTGAAGCTCTTCATATTTTTCACACCTTTTCAGGCTCTTCGTATTTTTGAACACAGCTTCATGCTCGTCCTATTTTTCAGACCGTTTCATGCTCATCTCATTTTTGACACCTTTTGAAGCTTTTCATATTTTTCACAACTTTTTAGGCTCTTCATGTTTTTGAACACCGCTTCATGCTCCTCCTATTTTTCAGAGAGTTTCATGCTCCTAATGTATTTCACTCCTTTTGAAGCTCTTCTTATTTTTCACACCTTTTCAGGCTCTTCATGTTTTTCCACATGACTTCATGCTTCTATTTTTCAGCCCATTTCATACTCCTCATGTATTTCACACCTTTTGAAGCTCTTCATATTTTTCACACCTTTTCAGGCTCTTCATGTTTGTCAACACCATTTCATGCCGCATCTATTTTTCAGACCGTTTCATGCTCCTCATATTTTTCACACCTTTTGAAGCTCTTCATATTTTTCACACCTTTTCAGGCTCTTCATGTTTTTCAACACCGCTTCATGCTCCTCCTATTTTTCAGAGAGTTTCATGCTCCTAATGTATTTCACACCTTTTGAAGCTCTTCTTATTTTTCACACCTTTTCAGGCTCTTCATATTTTTGAACACAGCTTCATGCTCCTCCTATTTTTCAGACTGTTTCATGCTCCTCATATTTTTAACACCTTTTGAAGCTCTTCATATTTTTCACACCTTTTCAGGCTCTTCATGTTTTTGAACACCTATTCATGCTCCTCCTATTTTTCAGAGAGTTTCATGCTCCTAATGTATTTCACTCCTTTTGAAGCTCTTCATATTTTTCACACCTTTTCAGGCTCTTCATGTTTTTCCACACCACTTCATGCTTCTATTTTTCAGCTCGTTTCATGCTCCTCATGTATTTCACACCTTTTGAAGCTCTTCATATTTTTCACACCTTTTCACTCTCTTCATGTTTTTCCACACCATTTCATGCCACATCTATTTTTCAGACCGTTTCATGCTCCTCATATTTTTGACACCTTTAGAAGCTCTTCATATTTTTCACACCTTTTCAGGCTCTTCATGTTTCTCAACACAGCTTCATGCTCCTCCTATTTTTCAGACCCTTTCCTTCTCCTCATATTTTTGACACCTTTTGAAGCTCTTCATATATTTCACACCTTTTCTGTCTCTTCTTTTTTTTCAACACCACTTCATGCTCCTCCTATTTTTCAGACCGTTTGATGCTCATCTCATTTTTGACACCTTTTGAAGCTCTTCATATATTTCACACATTTTCAGGCTTTTCATGTTTTTGAACACTGCTTCATGCTCCTCCTATTTCTCAGCCCGTTTCATGCTCCTCTTATTTTTGACACCTTTTGAAACTCTTCATATTTTTCACAACTTTTCAGGCTCTTCCTGTTTTTGAACACCGCTTCATGCTCCTCCTATTTTTCAGACCGTTTAATGCTCCTCATGTATTTCACACCTTTTGAAGCTCTTCATATTTTTCACACGTTTTCAGGCTCTTCATGTTTTTGAACATCGCTTCCTGCTCCTCCTATTTTTCAGACAGTTTCATGCTTCTCATATTTTTGACACCTTTTGAAGCTCTTCATATTTTTCACATCTTTCAGGCTCTTCATGTTTTTGCACACCGCTTCATGCTCCTCCTATTTTTCAGACCGTTTCAAGCTCCTCATATTTTTGACACCTTTTGAAACTCTTCATATATTTCACACTTTTTCAGGGTCTTCATGTTTTTCAACACCGTTTCATGACACTGCTATATTTCAGACCGTTTCATGCTCCTCATATTTTTGACACCTTTTGAAACTCTTCATATTTCTCACAGCTTTTCAGGTACTTCATGTTTTTCAACACCGCTTCATGCTCCTCCTATTTTTCAGAACGTTTCATGCTCATCTCATTTTTGACACCTTTTGAAGCTCGTCATATTTTACCACATCTTATGAAGCTCTTCGTATTTTTCACACGTTTTCAGGCTCTTCATGTTTTTCAACACCCCTTCTTGCTCATCCTATTTTTCATACCGTTTCATGTTTCTATCATTTCTGACAACTTTTGAAGCTCTTCATATATTTCACACATTTTCAGGCTCTTCATGTTTTTCAACACCCCTCATGCTCCTCCTATTTTTCAGACCGTTTCATGCTCATCTCACTTTTGACACATTTTGAAGCTCTTCATATTTTCCACACCTTTTGAAGCTCTTCATATTTTTCAAACGTTTTCAGGCTCTTCATTTTTTTCAACACCGCTTCTTGCTCATCCTATTTTTCAGATCTTTTCATGCTCCTCATATTTTTGACACATTTTGAAGCTCTTCATTTTTTTCACACCTTTTGAAGCTCTTCATATTTTTCACACCTTTTCAGGCTCTTCATGTTTATTACACCGCTTCATGCTGCTCCTAGTTTTCAGACCGTTTCATGCTCCTCATATTTTTGACACCTTTTGAAGGTCTTCATATCTTTCACACCTTTTCAGGCTCTTCATGTTTTTTACACCGCTTCATGCTTCTCCTATTTTTCAGACCTTTTCATGCTCCTCCTATTTTTGACACCTTTTGAAGCTCTTCATATTTTTCACACCTTTTCAGGCTCTTCATGTTTTTGAACACCGTTTCATGCTCCTCCTATTTTTCAGACCGTTTCATGCTCCTCATATTTTTGACACCTTTTGAAGCTATTCATATTTTTCACCCCTTTTGAGGCTCTTCATATTTTTGAACTCCGCTTCATGTTCCTCCTATTTTTCAGACCGTTTCATGCTCCTCATATTTTTGAAACCTTTTGAAGCTCTTCATATTTTTCACACGTTTTCAGGGTCTTCATGTTTTTTACACCGCTTCATGCTCCTCCTATTTTTCAAACTGTTTCATGCTCCTCCTATTTTTGACACCTTTTGAAGCTCTTCATTTTTCACACCATTTCAGGCTCTTCATGTTTTTGAACACCGTTTAATGCTCCTCCTATTTTTCAGACCGCTTCATGCTCCTCATATTTTTCACACCTTTTGAAGCTCTTCATATTTTACCCACCTTTTCAGGCTCTTCATGTTTTTCAACACCGTTTCTTGCTCCTCATGTATTTCCAACCGTTTGAAGCTCTTCATATTTTTCACAACTTTTCAGGCTCTTCATGTTTTTGAACGCGGTTTCATGCTCCTCCTATTTTTCAGACCGTTTCATGCTCCTCATGTATTTCACACCTTTTAAAGCTCTTCATATTTTTCACACCTTTTCAGGCTCTTCATGTTTTTGAACACCGTTTCATTCTCCTCCTATTTTTCAGACCTTTTCATGCTCCTCATATTTTTGACACCTTTTGAAGCTCTTCATATTTTTCAAACCTTTTCAGGGTCCCCATGTTTTTCAACACCGCTTCATGCTCGTCCTATTTTCCAGACCGTTTCATGCTCGTCTCATTTTTGACACCTTTTGAAGCTCTTCATATTTCTCACACCTTTTCAGGCTCATCATATTTTTCAACACCGTTTCATGCTGCTTCTATTTTTCAGGCCGTTTCATGCTCCTCATATTTTTGACACCTTTTGAAGCTCTTCATATTTTTCACACCTTTTCAGGCTCTTCATGTTTTTCAACACCATTTCATGCTGCTTCTATTTTTCAGACCGTTTCATGCTCCTCATATTTTTGACACCTTTTGAAGCTCTTCATATTTTTCACACCTTTTCAGGCTCTTCGTATTTTTGAACACAGCTTCATGCTCGTCCTATTTTTCAGACCGTTTCATGCTCATCTCATTTTTGACACCTTTTGAAGCTTTTCATATTTTTCACAACTTTTTAGGCTCTTCATGTTTTTGAACACCGCTTCATGCTCCTCCTATTTTTCAGAGAGTTTCATGCTCCTAATGTATTTCACTCCTTTTGAAGCTCTTCTTATTTTTCACACCTTTTCAGGCTCTTCCTGTTTTTGAACACCGCTTCATGCTCCTCCTATTTTTCAGAGAGTTTCATGCTCCTAATGTATTTCACTCCTTTTGAAGCTCTTCTTATTTTTCACACCTTTTCAGGCTCTTCATGTTTTTCCACACGACTTCATGCTTCTATTTTTCAGCCCATTTCATACTCCTCATGTATTTCACACCTTTTGAAGCTCTTCATATTTTTCACACCTTTTCAGGCTCTTCATGTTTGTCAACACCATTTCATGCCGCATCTATTTTTCAGACCGTTTCATGCTCCTCATATTTTTCACACCTTTTGAAGCTCTTCATATTTTTCACACCTTTTCAGGCTCTTCATGTTTTTCAACACCGCTTCATGCTCCTCCTATTTTTCAGAGAGTTTCATGCTCCTAATGTATTTCACACCTTTTGAAGCTCTTCATATTTTTCACACCTTTTCAGGCTCTTCATATTTTTGAACACAGCTTCATGCTCGTCCTATTTTTCAGACCATTTCATGCTCATCTCATTTTTGACACCTTTTGAAGCTTTTCATATTTTTCACAACTTTTTAGGCTCTTCAGTTTTTGAACACCGCTTCATGCTCCTCCTATTTTTCAGAGAGTTTCATGCTCCTAATGTATTTCACTCCTTTTGAAGCTCTTCATATTTTTCACACCTTTTCAGGCTCTTCATGTTTTTCCACACCACTTCATGCTTCTATTTTTCAGCTCGTTTCATGCTCCTCATGTATTTCACACCTTTTGAAGCTCTTCATATTTTTCACACCTTTTCAGGCTCTTCATGTTTTTCAACAACATTTCATGCCGCATCTATCTTTCAGACCGTTTCATTCTTCTCATATTTTTGACACCTTTAGAAGCTCTTCATATTTTTCACACCTTTTCAGGTTCTTCATGTTTCTCAACACAGCTTCATGCTCCTCCTATTTTTCAGACCCTTTCCTTCTCCTCATATTTTTGACACCTTTTGAAGCTCTTCATATATTTCACACTTTTTCAGTCTCTTCTTTTTTTTCAACACCACTTCATTCTCCTCCTATTTTTCAGACCGTTTGATGCTCATCTCATTTTTGACACCTTTTGAAGCTCTTCACATTTTTCACAACTTTTCAGGCTCTTCCTGTTGTTGAACACCGCTTCATGCTCCTCCTATTTTTCAGACCGTTTAATGCTCCTCATGTATTTCACACCTTTTGAAGCTCTTCATATTTTTCACACGTTTTCAGGCTCTCCATGTTTTTGAACATCGCTTCCTCCTCCTCCTATTTTTCAGACAGTTTCATGCTTCTCATATTTTTGACACCTTTTGAAGCTCTTCATATTTTTCAAACCTTTCCAGGGTCCCCATATTTTTCAACACCGCTTCATGCTCGTCCTATTTTCCAGACCGTTTCATGCTCGTCTCATTTTTGACACCTTTTGAAGCTATTCATATTTCTCACACCTTTTCAGGCTCATCATATTTTTCAACACCGTTTCATGCTGCTTCTATTTTTCAGGCCGTTTCATGCTCCTCATATTTTTGACACCATTTGAAGCTCTTCATATTTTTCACACCTTTTCAGGCTCATCATATTTTTCAACACCGTTTCATGCTGCTTCTATTTTTCAGGCCGTTTCATGCTCCTCATATTTTTGACACCTTTTGAAGCTCTTCATATTTTTCACACCTTTTCAGGCTCTTCATGTTTTTCAACACCATTTCATGCTGCTTCTATTTTTCAGACCGTTTCATGCTCCTCATATTTTTGACACCTTTTGAAGCTCTTCATATTTTTCACACCTTTTCAGGCTCTTCGTATATTTGAACACAGCTTCATGCTCGTCCTATTTTTCAGACCGTTTCATGCTCATCTCATTTTTGACACCTTTTGAAGCTTTTCATATTTTTCACAACTTTTTAGGCTCTTCATGTTTTTGAACACCGCTTCATGCTCCTCCTATTTTTCAGAGAGTTTCATGCTCCTAATGTATTTCACTCCTTTTGAATCTCTTCATATTTTTCACACCTTTTCAGGTTCTTCCTGTTTTTGAACACCGCTTCATGCTCCTCCTATTTTTCAGAGAGTTTCATGCACCTAATGTACTTCACTCCTTTTGAAGCTCTTCTTATTTTTCACACCTTTTCAGGCTCTTCATGTTTTTCCACACGACTTCATGCTTCTATTTTTCAGCCCATTTCATACTCCTCATGTATTTCACACCTTTTGAAGCTCTTCATATTTTTCACACCTTTTCAGGCTCTTCATGTTTGTCAACACCATTTCATGCCGCATCTATTTTTCAGACCGTTTCATGCTCCTCATATTTTTCACACCTTTTGAAGCTCTTCATATTTTTCACACCTTTTCAGGCTCTTCATGTTTTTCAACACCGCTTCATGCTCCTCCTATTTTTCAGAGAGTTTCATGCTCCTAATGTATTTCACACCTTTTGAAGCTCTTCATATTTTTCACACCTTTTCAGGCTCTTCATATTTTTGAACACAGCTTCATGCTCGTCCTATTTTTCAGACCATTTCATGCTCATCTCATTTTTGACACCTTTTGAAGCTTTTCATATATTTCACAACTTTTTAGGCTCTTCATGTTTTTGAACACCGCTTCATGCTCCTCCTATTTTTCAGAGAGTTTCATGCTCCTAATGTATTTCACTCCTTTTGAAGCTCTTCATATTTTTCACACCTTTTCAGGCTCTTCCTGTTTTTGAACACCGCTTCATGCTCCTCCTAATTTTCAGAGAGTTTCATGCTCCTAATGTATTTCACTCCTTTTGAAGCTCTTCATATTTTTCACACCTTTTCAGGCTCTTCATGTTTTTCCACACCACTTCATGCTTCTATTTTTCAGCTCGTTTCATGCTCCTCATGTATTTCACACCTTTTGAAGCTCTTCATATTTTTCACACCTTTTCACTCTCTTCATGTTTTTCAACACCATTTCATGCCGCATCTATTTTTCAGACCGTTTCATGCTCCTCATATTTTTGACACCTTTAGAAGCTCTTCATATTTTTCACACCTTTTCAGGCTCTTCATGTTTCTCAACACAGCTTCATGCTCCTCCTATTTTTCAGACCCTTTCCTTCTCCTCATATTTTTGACACCTTTTGAAGCTCTTCATATATTTCACACCTTTTCAGTCTCTTCCTTTTTTTCAACACCACTCATTCTCCTCCTATTTTTCAGACCGTTTGATGCTCATCTCATTTTTGACACCTTTTGAAGCTCTTCATATATTTCACACATTTTCAGGCTTTTCATGTTTTTGAACACCGCTTCATGCTCCTCCTATTTCTCAGACCGTTTCATGCTCCTCTTATTTTTGACACCTTTTGAAACTCTTCATATTTTTCACAACTTTTCAGGCTCTTCCTGTTTTTCAACACCGCTTCATGCTCCTCCTATTTTTCAGACCGTTTCATGCTCCTCATATTTTTGACACCTTTTGAAACTCTTCATATATTTCAAACCTTTTCAGGCTCTTCATGTTTTTGAACACCGCTTCATGCTCCTCCTATTTTTCAGACCGTTTCATGCTCCTCATATTTTTGACACCATTTGAAGCTCTTCATATTTCTCACAGCTTTTCAGGTACTTCATGTTTTTCAACACCGCTTCATGCTCCTCCTATTTTTCAGACCGTTTCATGCTCATCTCATTTTTGACACTTTTTGAAGCTCGTCATATTTTACCACATCTTTTGAAGCTCTTCGTATTTTTCACACGTTTTCAGGCTCTTCATGTTTTTCAACACCCCTTCTTGCTCATCCTACTTTTCATACCGTTTCATGTTTCTATCATTTCTGACAACTTTTGAAGCTCTTCATATATTTCACACATTTTCAGGCTCTTCATGTTTTTCAACACCCCTCATGCTCCTCCTATTTTTCAGACCGTTTCATGCTCGTCTCACTTTTGACACATTTTGAAGCTCTTCATATTTTCCACACCTTTTGAAGCTCTTCATATTTTTCAAACGTTTTCAGGCTCTTCATTTTTTTCAACACCGCTTCTTGCTCATCCTATTTTTCAGATCGTTTCATGCTCCTCATATTTTTGACACCTTTTGAAGCTTTTCATATTTTTCACAACTTTTTAGGCTCTTCATGTTTTTGAACACCGCTTCATGCTCCTCCTATTTTTCAGAGAGTTTCATGCTCCTAATGTATTTCACTCCTTTTGAAGCTCTTCTTATTTTTCACACCTTTTCAGGCTCTTCCTGTTTTTGAACACCGCTTCATGCTCCTCCTATTTTTCAGAGAGTTTCATGCTCCTAATGTATTTCACTCCTTTTGAAGCTCTTCTTATTTTTCACACCTTTTCAGGCTCTTCATGTTTTTCCACACGACTTCATGCTTCTATTTTTCAGCCCATTTCATACTCCTCATGTATTTCACACCTTTTGAAGCTCTTCATATTTTTCACACCTTTTCAGGCTCTTCATGTTTGTCAACACCATTTCATGCCGCATCTATTTTTCAGACCGTTTCATGCTCCTCATATTTTTCACACCTTTTGAAGCTCTTCATATTTTTCACACCTTTTCAGGCTCTTCATGTTTTTCAACACCGCTTCATGCTCCTCCTATTTTTCAGAGAGTTTCATGCTCCTAATGTATTTCACACCTTTTGAAGCTCTTCATATTTTTCACACCTTTTCAGGCTCTTCATATTTTTGAACACAGCTTCATGCTCGTCCTATTTTTCAGACCATTTCATGCTCATCTCATTTTTGACACCTTTTGAAGCTTTTCATATTTTTCACAACTTTTTAGGCTCTTCAGTTTTTGAACACCGCTTCATGCTCCTCCTATTTTTCAGAGAGTTTCATGCTCCTAATGTATTTCACTCCTTTTGAAGCTCTTCATATTTTTCACACCTTTTCAGGCTCTTCATGTTTTTCCACACCACTTCATGCTTCTATTTTTCAGCTCGTTTCATGCTCCTCATGTATTTCACACCTTTTGAAGCTCTTCATATTTTTCACACCTTTTCAGGCTCTTCATGTTTTTCAACAACATTTCATGCCGCATCTATCTTTCAGACCGTTTCATTCTTCTCATATTTTTGACACCTTTAGAAGCTCTTCATATTTTTCACACCTTTTCAGGTTCTTCATGTTTCTCAACACAGCTTCATGCTCCTCCTATTTTTCAGACCCTTTCCTTCTCCTCATATTTTTGACACCTTTTGAAGCTCTTCATATATTTCACACTTTTTCAGTCTCTTCTTTTTTTTCAACACCACTTCATTCTCCTCCTATTTTTCAGACCGTTTGATGCTCATCTCATTTTTGACACCTTTTGAAGCTCTTCACATTTTTCACAACTTTTCAGGCTCTTCCTGTTGTTGAACACCGCTTCATGCTCCTCCTATTTTTCAGACCGTTTAATGCTCCTCATGTATTTCACACCTTTTGAAGCTCTTCATATTTTTCACACGTTTTCAGGCTCTTCATGTTTTTGAACATCGCTTCCTCCTCCTCCTATTTTTCAGACAGTTTCATGCTTCTCATATTTTTGACACCTTTTGAAGCTCTTCATATTTTTCACATCTTTCAGGCTCTTCATGTTTTTGCACACCGCTTCATGCTCCTCCTATTTTTCAGACCGTTTCAAGCTCCTCATATTTTTGACACCTTTTGAAACTCTTCATATATTTCACACTTTTTCAGGGTCTTCATGTTTTTCAACACCGTTTCATGACACTCCTATTTTTCAGACCGTTTCATGCTCCTCATATTTTTGACACCTTTTGAAACTCTTCATATATTTCAAACCTTTTCAGGCTCTTCATGTTTTTGAACACCGCTTCATGCTCCTCCTATTTTTCAGACCGTTTCATGCTCCTCATATTTTTGACACCATTTGAAGCTCTTCATATTTCTCACAGCTTTTCAGGTACTTCATGTTTTTCAACACCGCTTCATGCTCCTCCTATTTTTCAGACCGTTTCATGCTCCTCATATTTTTGACACCATTTGAAGCTCTTCATATTTCTCACAGCTTTTCAGGTTCTTCATGTTTTTCAACACCGCTTCATGCTCCTCCTATTTTTCAGACCGTTTCATGCTCATCTCACTTTTGACACATTTTGAAGCTCTTCATATTTTCCACACCTTTTGAAGCTCTTCATATTTTTCAAACGTTTTCAGGCTCTTCATTTTTTTCAACACCGCTTCTTGCTCATCCTATTTTTCAGATCGTTTCATGGTCCTCATATTTTTGACACTTTTTGAAGCTCTTCATATTTTTCACACCTTTTCAGGCTCTTCATGTTTTTGAACGCGGTTTCATGCTCCTCCTATTTTTCAGACCGTTTCATGCTACTCATGTATTTCACACCTTTTAAAGCTCTTCATATTTTTCACACCTTTTCAGGCTCTTCATGTTTTTGAACACCGTTTCATTCTCCTCCTATTTTTCTGACCGTTTCATGCTCCTCATATTTTTGACACCTTTTGAAGCTCTTCATATTTTTCAAACCTTTCCAGGGTCCCCATGTTTTTCAACACCGCTTCATGCTCGTCCTATTTTCCAGACCGTTTCATGCTCGTCTCATTTTTGACACCTTTTGAAGCTATTCATATTTCTCACACCTTTTCAGGCTCATCATATTTTTCAACACCGTTTCATGCTGCTTCTATTTTTCAGGCCGTTTCATGCTCCTCATATTTTTGACACCATTTGAAGCTCTTCATATTTTTCACACCTTTTCAGGCTCATCATATTTTTCAACACCGTTTCATGCTGCTTCTATTTTTCAGGCCGTTTCATGCTCCTCATATTTTTGACACCTTTTGAAGCTCTTCATATTTTTCACACCTTTTCAGGCTCTTCATGTTTTTCAACACCATTTCATGCTGCTTCTATTTTTCAGACCGTTTCATGCTCCTCATATTTTTGACACCTTTTGAAGCTCTTCATATTTTTCACACCTTTTCAGGCTCTTCGTATTTTTGAACACAGCTTCATGCTCGTCCTATTTTTCAGACCGTTTCATGCTCATCTCATTTTTGACACCTTTTGAAGCTTTTCATATTTTTCACAACTTTTTAGGCTCTTCATGTTTTTGAACACCGCTTCATGCTCCTCCTATTTTTCAGAGAGTTTCATGCTCCTAATGTATTTCACTCCTTTTGAATCTCTTCATATTTTTCACACCTTTTCAGGCTCTTCCTGTTTTTGAACACCGCTTCATGCTCCTCCTATTTTTCAGAGAGTTTCATGCACCTAATGTACTTCACTCCTTTTGAAGCTCTTCTTATTTTTCACACCTTTTCAGGCTCTTCATGTTTTTCCACACGACTTCATGCTTCTATTTTTCAGCCCATTTCATACTCCTCATGTATTTCACACCTTTTGAAGCTCTTCATATTTTTCACACCTTTTCAGGCTCTTCATGTTTGTCAACACCATTTCATGCCGCATCTATTTTTCAGACCGTTTCATGCTCCTCATATTTTTCACACCTTTTGAAGCTCTTCATATTTTTCACACCTTTTCAGGCTCTTCATGTTTTTCAACACCGCTTCATGCTCCTCCTATTTTTCAGAGAGTTTCATGCTCCTAATGTATTTCACACCTTTTGAAGCTCTTCATATTTTTCACACCTTTTCAGGCTCTTCATATTTTTGAACACAGCTTCATGCTCGTCCTATTTTTCAGACCATTTCATGCTCATCTCATTTTTGACACCTTTTGAAGCTTTTCATATATTTCACAACTTTTTAGGCTCTTCATGTTTTTGAACACCGCTTCATGCTCCTCCTATTTTTCAGAGAGTTTCATGCTCCTAATGTATTTCACTCCTTTTGAAGCTCTTCATATTTTTCACACCTTTTCAGGCTCTTCCTGTTTTTGAACACCGCTTCATGCTCCTCCTAATTTTCAGAGAGTTTCATGCTCCTAATGTATTTCACTCCTTTTGAAGCTCTTCATATTTTTCACACCTTTTCAGGCTCTTCATGTTTTTCCACACCACTTCATGCTTCTATTTTTCAGCTCGTTTCATGCTCCTCATGTATTTCACACCTTTTGAAGCTCTTCATATTTTTCACACCTTTTCACTCTCTTCATGTTTTTCAACACCATTTCATGCCGCATCTATTTTTCAGACCGTTTCATGCTCCTCATATTTTTGACACCTTTAGAAGCTCTTCATATTTTTCACACCTTTTCAGGCTCTTCATGTTTCTCAACACAGCTTCATGCTCCTCCTATTTTTCAGACCCTTTCCTTCTCCTCATATTTTTGACACCTTTTGAAGCTCTTCATATATTTCACACCTTTTCAGTCTCTTCCTTTTTTTCAACACCACTCATTCTCCTCCTATTTTTCAGACCGTTTGATGCTCATCTCATTTTTGACACCTTTTGAAGCTCTTCATATATTTCACACATTTTCAGGCTTTTCATGTTTTTGAACACCGCTTCATGCTCCTCCTATTTCTCAGAACGTTTCATGCTCCTCTTATTTTTGACACCTTTTGAAACTCTTCATATTTTTCACAACTTTTCAGGCTCTTCCTGTTTTTCAACACCGCTTCATGCTCCTCCTATTTTTCAGACCGTTTCATGCTCCTCATATTTTTGACACCTTTTGAAACTCTTCATATATTTCAAACCTTTTCAGGCTCTTCATGTTTTTGAACACCGCTTCATGCTCCTCCTATTTTTCAGACCGTTTCATGCTCCTCATATTTTTGACACCATTTGAAGCTCTTCATATTTCTCACAGCTTTTCAGGTACTTCATGTTTTTCAACACCGCTTCATGCTCCTCCTATTTTTCAGACCGTTTCATGCTCATCTCATTTTTGACACTTTTTGAAGCTCGTCATATTTTACCACATCTTTTGAAGCTCTTCGTATTTTTCACACGTTTTCAGGCTCTTCATGTTTTTCAACACCCCTTCTTGCTCATCCTACTTTTCATACCGTTTCATGTTTCTATCATTTCTGACAACTTTTGAAGCTCTTCATATATTTCACACATTTTCAGGCTCTTCATGTTTTTCAACACCCCTCATGCTCCTCCTATTTTTCAGACCGTTTCATGCTCGTCTCACTTTTGACACATTTTGAAGCTCTTCATATTTTCCACACCTTTTGAAGCTCTTCATATTTTTCAAACGTTTTCAGGCTCTTCATTTTTTTCAACACCGCTTCTTGCTCATCCTATTTTTCAGATCGTTTCATGCTCCTCATATTTTTGACACGTTTTGAAGCTCTTCATATTTTTCACACCTTTTCAGGCTCTTCATGTCTTTGAACACCGTTTCATGCTGCTCCTATTTTTCAGATCTTTTCATGCTCCTCATATTTTTGACACATTTTGAAGCTCTTCATTTTTTTCACACCTTTTGAAGCTCTTCATATTTTTCACACCTTTTCAGGCTCTTCATGTTTATTACACCGCTTCATGCTGCTCCTATTTTTCAGACCGTTTCATGCTCCTCATATTTTTGACACCTTTTGAAACTCTTCATATATTTCAAACCTTTTCAGGCTCTTCATGTTTTTGAACACCGCTTCATGCTCCTCCTATTTTTCAGACCGTTTCATGCTCCTCATATTTTTGACACCATTTGAAGCTCTTCATATTTCTCACAGCTTTTCAGGTACTTCATGTTTTTCAACACCGCTTCATGCTCCTCCTATTTTTCAGACCGTTTCATGCTCATCTCATTTTTGACACTTTTTGAAGCTCGTCATATTTTACCACATCTTTTGAAGCTCTTCGTGTTTTTCACACGTTTTCAGGCTCTTCATGTTTTTCAACACCCCTTCTTGCTCATCCTATTTTTCATACCGTTTCATGTTTCTATCATTTCTGACAACTTTTGAAGCTCTTCATATATTTCACACATTTTCAGGCTCTTCATGTTTTTCAACACCCCTCATGCTCCTCCTATTTTTCAGACCGTTTCATGCTCGTCTCACTTTTGACACATTTTGAAGCTCTTCATATTTTCCACACCTTTTGAAGCTCTTCATATTTTTCAAACGTATTCAGGCTCTTCATTTTTTTCAACACCGCTTCTTGCTCATCCTATTTTTCAGATCGTTTCATGCTCCTCATATTTTTGACACGTTTTGAAGCTCTTCATATTTTTCACACCTTTTCAGGCTCTTCATGTCTTTGAACACCGTTTCATGCTGCTCCTATTTTTCAAATCTTTTCATGCTCCTCATATTTTTGACACATTTTGAAGCTCTTCATTTTTTTCACACCTTTTGAAGCTCTTCATATTTTTCACACCTTTTCAGGCTCTTCATGTTTATTACACCGCTTCATGCTGCTCCTATTTTTCAGACCGTTTCATGCTCCTCATATTTTTGACACCTTTTGAAGGTCTTCATATCTTTCACACCTTTTCAGGCTCTTCATGTTTTTTACACCGCTTCATGCTTCTCCTATTTTTCAGACCGTTTCATGCTCCTCATATTTTTGACACCTTTTGAAGCTCTTCATATTTTTCACACCTTTTCAGGCTCTTCATGTTTTTCAACACCGCTTCATGCTCGTCCTATTTTCCAGACCGTTTCACGCTCGTCTCATTTTTGACACCTTTTGAAGCTCTTCATATTTCTCACAACTTTTAAGCTCTTCATGTTTTTCACACGTTTTCAGTCTCTTCATGTTTTTGAACACCGCTTCATGTTCCTCCTATTTTTCAGACCGTTTCATGCTCCTCATATTTTTGACACCTTTTGAAGCTCTTCATATTTTTCACACCTTTTCAGGCTCTTCATGTTTTTCAACACCGCTTCATGCTCTTCCTATTTTTCAGACCGTTTCATGCTCCTAATATTTTTGACACCTTTTGAAGCTCTTCATATTTTTCACACCTTTTCAGGCTCTTCATGTTTTTCAACACCGCTTCATGCTCTTCCTATTTTTCAGACCGGTTCATGCTCCTCATATTTTTGACACCTTTTGAAGCTCTTCATATTTTTCACACCTTTTCAGGCTCTTCATGTTTTTCAACACCGCTTCATGCTCTTCCTATTTTTCAGACCGGTTCATGCTCCTCATATTTTTGACACCTTTTGAAGCTCTTCATATTTTTCACACCTTTTCATGTTCTTCATGTTTTTCAACACCGCTTCATGCTTCTCCTATTTTTCAGACCATTTCATGCTCCTCATATTTTTGACACCTTTTGAAGCTCTTCATATTTTTCACACATTTTCAGGCTCTTCATGTTTTTCAACACCGATTCATGCTCCTCATATTTTTGACACCTTTTGAATCTCTTCAGATTTTTCACACCTTTTCAGGCTCTTCATGTTTTTGAACACCACTTGTGTTCCTCCTATTTTTCAGACCGTTTCATGATCCTCATATTTTTGACACCTTTTGAAGCTCTTTATATATTTCACACGTTTTCAGACTCTTCATGTTTTTCAACACCACTTCATGCTTCTCCTATTTTTCAGACCATTTCATGCTCCTCATATTTTTGACACCTTTTGAAGCTCTTCATATTTTTCACACCTTTTCATGTTCTTCATGTTTTCTACACCGCTTCATGCTTCTCCTATTTTTCAGACCATTTCATGCTCCTCATATTTTTGACACCTTTTGAAGCTCTTCATATTTTTCACACATTTTCAGGCTCTTCATGTTTTTCAACACCGATTCATGCTCCTCATATTTTTGACACCTTTTGAATCTCTTCAGATTTTTCACACCTTTTCAGGCTCTTCATGTTTTTGAACACCACTTGTGTTCCTCCTATTTTTCAGACCGTTTCATGATCCTCATATTTTTCACACCTTTTGAAGCTCTTCATATTTTTCAACGTTTTTAGGCTCTTCATGTTTTTGAACACGGTTTCATGCTCCTCCTATTTTTCAAACTGTGTCATGCTCATCTCATTTTTAACATCTTTTGAAGCTCTTCATATTTTTCACAGCTTTTGAAGCTCTTCATATTTCTCAAACGTTTTCAGGCTCTTCATGTTTTTCAACACCCCTTCTTGCTCATCCTATTTTTCAGACCGTTTCATGCTCCTCATATTTTTGACACCTTTTGAAGCTCTTCATATTTTATCCACCTTTTCAGGCTCTTCATGTTTTTCAACACCGCTTAATGCTCTTCCTATTTTCCAGACCGTTTCATGCTCCTCATGTATTTCCAACCTTTTGAAGCTCTTCATATTTTTCACACCTTTGCAGGCTCCCCATGTTTTTCAACACGGCTTCATGATCCTCCTGTTTTTCAGACCGTTTCATGCTCCTCATATTTTGACACGTTTTGAAGATCTTCATATTTTTCACACATTTTCAGGCTCTTCATGTTTTTCAAAACAGATTCCTGCTCCTCCTATGTTTCAGACCGTTTCATCCTCCTCATATTTTGACACCTTTTGAAGCTCTTCATATTTTTCACACCTATTCAGTCTCTTCATGTTTTTAAACACTACTTCATGCTCCTCCTATTTTTCAGACAGATTCATGCTCCTCATGTATTTCACACCTTTTGAAGCTCTTCATATTTTACCCACATTTTCAGGCTCTTCATGTTTTTGAACACGGTTTCATGCTCCTCCTATTTTTCAACTTGTGTCATGCTCATCTCATTTTTAACAACTTTTGAAGCTCTTCATATTTTTCACAGCTTTTGAAGCTCTTCATATTTCTCAAACGTTTTCAGGCTCTTCATGTTTTTCAACACCCCTTCTTGCTCATCCTATTTTTCAGACCGTTTCATGCTTCTCTCATTTCTGACACATTTTGAAGCTCTTCATATATTTCACACATTTTCAGGCTCTTCATGTTTTTCAACACCACTTCATGCTCCTCCTATTTTTCATACCGTTTCATACTCATCTCGCTTTTGACACATTTTGAAGCTCTTCATATTTTCCACACCTTTTGAAGCTCTTCATATTTTTCAAACGTTTTCAGGCTCTTAATCTTTTTCAACACCGCTTCTTGCTCCTCCTATTTTTCAGACCATTTCATGCTCCTCATATTTTTGACACGTTTTGAAGCTCTTCATATTTTTCACACCTTTTCAGGCTCTTCATGTTTTTGAACACTTTTTCATGCTCCTCCTATTTTTCAGACCGTTTCATGCTCCTCATATTTTTGACACCCTTTGAAGCTCTTCATATTTTTCACACCTTTTCAGGCTCTTCATGTTTTTCAAAACCGCTTCATGCTCCTCCTATTTTTCAGAGAGTTTCATGCTCCTCATGTATTTCACACCTTTTGAAGCTCTTCATATTTTTCACACCTTTTCAGGCTCTTCATGTTTTTGAACACCGTTTCATGCTGCTCCTATTTTTCAGGCCGTTTCATGCTCATCTCATTTTTGACATTTTTTGAAGCTCTTCATATTTTTCACACCTTTTCAGGCTCTTCATGTTTTTCAAAACCGCTTCATGCTCCTCCTATTTTTCAGAGAGTTTCATGCTCCTCATGTATTTCACACCTTTTGAAGCTCTTCATATTTTTCACACCTTTTCAGGCTCTTCATGTTTTTGAACACCGCTTCATGCTCCTGCTATTTTTCAACCCATTTCATGCTCCTCCTATTTTTCACACCTTTTGAAGCTGTTCATATTTTTCACAACTTTTCAGGCTCTTCATGTTTTTGAACACTGCTTGATGCTCCTCCTATTTTTCAGACATTTTCATGCTCCTCATGTATTTCACACGTTTTGAAGCTCTTCATATTTTTCACACCTTTTCAGCCTCTTCATGATTTTGAACACCACTTCATGATCCTCCTATTTTTCAGAATGTTTCATGCTCCTCATATTCTTGACAACTTTTGAAGCTTTTCATATTTTTCACAACTTTTCAGGATCTTCATGTTTTTGAACAGAGCTTCATGCTCCTCCTATTTTTCAGACCGTATCATACTCGTCATATTCTTCACACCTTTTGAACCTCTTCATATTTTTCACACCTTTTCAGTCTCTTCATGTTTTTCAACACAACTTCATGCTCATCCTATTTTCCAGACCGTTTCATGTTCCTCATGTATTTTACACCTTTTGAAGCTCTTCATATTTTTCACACCTTTTCAGGCTCTTCATGCATTTGAACACCCTTTCATGCTCCTCCTATTTTTCAGACCGTTTCATGCTCCTCATAGTTTTGACACCTTTTGAAGCTCTTCATATTTTTCACACCTTTTCAGGTTCTTCATGTTTTTCAACACCGCTTCATGCTCCTCCTATTTTTCAGACCGTTTCATGCTCCTCATATTTTTGACACCTTTTGAAGCTCTTAATATATTTCACACCTTTTCATGCTCTTCATGATTTCCAACACCGCTTCATGCTCCTCATATTTTTCAGACCGTTTCAGGCTCATCTCATTTTTATCACCTTTTGAAGCTCTTCATATTTTTCACACCTTTTGAAGCTCTTCATATTATTCACACGTTTTCAGGCTCTTCATGTTTTTCAACACCACTTCATGCTTCTCCTATTTTCCAGACCGTTTCATGCTCCTCATATTTTTGACACCTTTTGAAGCTCTTCATATTTTATCCACCTTTTCAGGCTCTTCATGTTTTTCAACACCATTTCATGCTGCTTCTATTTTTCAGACCGTTTCATGCTCCTCTTATTTTTGACACCTTTTGAAGCTCTTCATATATTTCAAACCTTTCATGTTCTTCATGTTTTTCAACACCACTTCATACTCCTCCAATTTTTCAGATAGTTTCATTCCCCCTTATTTTTGACACCTTTTGAAGCTGTTCATATTTTTCACACCTTTTCAGGCTCTTCATGTTTTTGAACACCGTTTTATGCTCCTCCTATTTTTCAAACCGTTTAATGCTCCTCGTATTTTTCACACCATTTGAAGCTCTTCATGTTTTTCACAACTTTTCAGGCTCTTCATGTTTTTGAATACCACTTCAGGCTCTTCCTATTTTTCAGACCGTTTCATGCTCCTCATATATTTGACACCTTTTGAAGCTCTTCATATTTTTCACACCTTTTCAGGCTCTTCATGTTTTTCAACACCGCTTCATGCTCCTCGAATTTTCAGACCGTTTCATGCTCCTCATATTTTTGACACGATTTGAAGCTCTTCATGTTTTTCACACCTTTTCAGGGTCTTCATGTTTTTCTACCCCGCTTCATGCTCCTCCTATTTTTGACACCTTTTGAAGCTGTTCATATATTTCACACCTTTTCAGGCGTTTCATGTTTTTGAACACCGTTTCATGCTCCTCATATTTTGACAGGTTTTGATGCTCTTCATATTTTTCACAGCTTTTCAGGCTCTTCATGTTTTTCAACACCACTTCATGCTCCTCCTATTTGCAGACCGTTTCCTGCTCCTCATATTTTTGACACATTTTCCAACTCTTCATATTTTTCACACCTTTTCAGGCTCTTCATGTTTTTCAACACCGGTTCATGCTCCTCCTATTTTTCATACCGTTTAATGCTCCTCATATTTTTGACACCTTTTGAAGCTTTTCATATTTTTCAAACCTTTTCAAGCTCTTCATGTTTTTCAACACCGCTTCATTTTCCTCCTATTTTTCAGACCGATTCATGCTCCTCATATTGTTGACACCTTTTGAAGCTCTTCATATTTTTCACATCTTTTCTTGCTTTCCATGTTTTTGAACACCGTTTCATGCTCCTCATATTTTTGACAACTTTGAAGCTCTTCAAAATTTTGACACCTTTTGAAGCTTTTCATATATTTCACACCTTTTCAGTCTCTTCATGTTTTTCAATGCCACTTCATGCTCCTCCTATTTTTCAGAACGTTTCATGCTCCTCATATTTTTGACACCTTTTGAAGCTCTTCATATATTTCACACCTTTTCAGGCTCTTCCTGTTTTTCAACAAAGCTTCATGCTCCTCCTATTTTTCAGACCGTTTCTTGCCCCTCATATTTTTCACACCTTTTGAAGCTCTTCATATTTTTCACACCTTTTCAGGCCCTTCATGTTTTTCAACAACGCTTCATGCTCCTCCTATTCTTCAGACCGTTTCATGCTCCTCGTATTTTTCACACCTTTTGAAGCTCTTCATATTTTTCACACCTTTTCAGGCTCTTCATGTTTTTCAACACCGCTTCATGCTCCTCCTTTTTTTCAGACCGTTTCATGCTCCTCATGTATTTCACACCTTTTGAAGCTCTTCATATTTTTCACACCTTTTCAAGCTCTTCATGTTTTTGAACACGGTTTCATGCTCTTCCTGTTTTTCAGACATTTTCATGCTCCTCATATTTTTGACACCTTTTGAAACTCTTCATATTTTTCACACCTTTTCAGGCTTTTCATGTTTTTCAACACCACTTCATGATCCTCCTATTTATCAGAGCGTTTCATGCTCCTCATATATTTGACACCTTTTGAATCTCTTCATATATTTCACACCTTTTCAGGCTCTTCATGTTTTGGAACACCGCTTCATGCTCCTCCTAATTTTCAGACCGTTTCATGCTCCTCATCTATTTCACAGCTTTTGAAGCTCTTCATATTTTTTAAACCTTTTGAAGCTCTTCTTATTTTTCACACCTTTTCAGGCTCTTCATATTTTTGAACACTGTTTCATGCTCCTCTTATTTTTCAGACCGTTTCATGCTCCTCATGTATTCCACACATTTTGAAGCTCTTCATATTTTTCACACCTTTTGAAGCTCTTCATATTTTTCACACCTTTTCAGGCTTTTCATGTTTTTCAACACCGCTTCATGCTGCTCTTATTTTTCAGACCTTTCCATACTCCTCATATATTTGACACCTTTTGAAGCTCTTCATATTTTTCACACCTTTTGAAGCTCTTCATATTTTTCACAGCTTTTCAGGCACTTCATGTTTTTCAACACCGCTTCATGCTCCTCCTATTTTTCAGTCCAGTTCATGCTCCTCATATTTTTGACACCTTTTGAATCTCTTCATATTTTTCACACCTTTTGAAGCTCTTCATATATTTCACACCTTTTCAGGCTTTTCATGTTTTTCAACAACGCTTCATGATCCTCCTACTTTCTGAGCGTTTCATGCTCCTCATATTTTTGAAACCTTTTGAATCTCTTCATGTATTTCACACCTTTTCAGGCTCTTCATGTTTTTGAACACCGCTTCACGCTCCTCTTATTTTTCAGACCGTTTCATGCTCCTCATGTATTCCACACATTTTGAAGCTCTTCATATTTTTCACACCTTTTCAGGCTCTTCATGTTTTTCGAAGCTTTTCAGGCTCTTCATGTTCTTGAACACCGTTTCATGCTCCTCCTATTTTTCAGTCCGTTTCATGCTCCGCCTATTTTTCAGACCGTTTCAACTCATCTCATTTTTGACAGCTTTTGAAATTTTTCATATTTTTCACAACTTTTGAAGCTCTTCATGTTTTTCAACACCGCTTCTTGCTTCTCTTATTTTTCAGACCGTTTCATGCTCCTCATATTTGTCACACCTTTTGAAGCTCTTCATATTTTTCACACCTTTTCAGGCTCTTCATATTTTTCACAGCTTTTCAGGCTCTTCATGTTTTTGAACACCGCTTCATGCTCCTCCTATTTTTCAGACCGTTTCATGCTCCTCATGTATTTCACAACTTTTGAAGCTCTTTATATTTTTCACACCTTTTCAGGCTCTTCATGTTTTTCAACGCCACTTCATGCTCCTCCTATTTTTCAGACCGCTTCATGCTCATCTCATTTTTACCACCTTTTGAAGCTCTTCATATTTTTCACACCTTTTCAGGCTCTTCATGTTTTTGAACACAGCTTCATGCTCCTCCTATTTTTCAGACCGTTTCAAGCTCCTCATATTTCTGACAACCTTTGAAGCTCTTCATATATTTCACATCTTTTCAGACTCTTCATGTTTTTAACACAACTTCATGCTCCTCCTATTTTTCAGACAGTTTCATTCTCCTCATGTATTTTACACCTTTTGAAGCTCTTCAAATTTTTAACACCTTTTCAGGCTCTTCATGATTTTCAACACCGCTTCATGCTCCTCCTATTTTTCAGATTGTTTCATGTTCCTCATATTTTTGAAACCTTTTCAAGCTCTTCATATTTTTCACACCTTTTCAGGCTCTTCAAGTTTCTCAATACAACTTCATGCTCCTTCTATTTTTCAGACCGTTTCATGCTCCTCATGTATTTCACACCTTTTGAGGCTCTTCATATTTTTCACACCTATTCAGGCTCTTCATCTTTTTGAACACCATTTCATGCTCCTCCTATTTTTCAGACCGTTTCATGCTCCTCATATTTTTAACACCTTTTGAAGCTCCTCATATTTTTCACACCTTTTGAAGCTCTTTATATATTTCACACTTTTTCAGGCTCTTCATGTTTTTCAACACCACTTCATGCTCCTCCTATTTTTCACACCGTTTCTTGCTCATCTCATTTTTTACAGCTTTTGAAGCTCTTCATATTTTTCACACCTTTTGAAGCTCTTCATATTTTTCACACCTTTTCAGGCTCTTCATGTATTTGAACACCATTTCATGCTCCTCCTATTTTTCAGACCGTTTCATGCTCCTCATATATTTGACACATTTTGAAGTTCTTCAGGTTTTTCACACCTTTTCAGGCTCTTCATGTTTTTCAACACCGGTTCATGCTCCTCCTATTTTTCATACCGTTTAATGCTCCTCATATTTTTGACACCTTTTGAAGCTTTTCATATTTTTCAAACCTTTTCAAGCTCTTCATGTTTTTCAACACCGCTTCATTTTCCTCCTATTTTTCAGACCGATTCATGCTCCTCATATTGTTGACACCTTTTGAAGCTCTTCATATTTTTCACATCTTTTCTTGCTTTCCATGTTTTTGAACACCGTTTCATGCTCCTCATATTTTTGACAACTTTGAAGCTCTTCAAAATTTTGACACCTTTTGAAGCTTTTCATATATTTCACACCTTTTCAGTCTCTTCATGTTTTTCAATGCCACTTCATGCTCCTCCTATTTTTCAGAACGTTTCATGCTCCTCATATTTTTGACACCTTTTGAAGCTCTTCATATATTTCACACCTTTTCAGGCTCTTCCTGTTTTTCAACAAAGCTTCATGCTCCTCCTATTTTTCAGACCGTTTCTTGCCCCTCATATTTTTCACACCTTTTGAAGCTCTTCATATTTTTCACACCTTTTCAGGCCCTTCATGTTTTTCAACAACGCTTCATGCTCCTCCTATTCTTCAGACCGTTTCATGCTCCTCGTATTTTTCACACCTTTTGAAGCTCTTCATATTTTTCACACCTTTTCAGGCTCTTCATGTTTTTCAACACCGCTTCATGCTCCTCCTTTTTTTCAGACCGTTTCATGCTCCTCATGTATTTCACACCTTTTGAAGCTCTTCATATTTTTCACACCTTTTCAAGCTCTTCATGTTTTTGAACACGGTTTCATGCTCTTCCTGTTTTTCAGACATTTTCATGCTCCTCATATTTTTGACACCTTTTGAAACTCTTCATATTTTTCACACCTTTTCAGGCTTTTCATGTTTTTCAACACCACTTCATGATCCTCCTATTTATCAGAGCGTTTCATGCTCCTCATATATTTGACACCTTTTGAATCTCTTCATATATTTCACACCTTTTCAGGCTCTTCATGTTTTGGAACACCGCTTCATGCTCCTCCTAATTTTCAGACCGTTTCATGCTCCTCATCTATTTCACAGCTTTTGAAGCTCTTCATATTTTTTAAACCTTTTGAAGCTCTTCTTATTTTTCACACCTTTTCAGGCTCTTCATATTTTTGAACACTGTTTCATGCTCCTCTTATTTTTCAGACCGTTTCATGCTCCTCATGTATTCCACACATTTTGAAGCTCTTCATATTTTTCACACCTTTTGAAGCTCTTCATATTTTTCACACCTTTTCAGGCTTTTCATGTTTTTCAACACCGCTTCATGCTGCTCTTATTTTTCAGACCTTTCCATACTCCTCATATATTTGACACCTTTTGAAGCTCTTCATATTTTTCACACCTTTTGAAGCTCTTCATATTTTTCACAGCTTTTCAGGCACTTCATGTTTTTCAACACCGCTTCATGCTCCTCCTATTTTTCAGTCCAGTTCATGCTCCTCATATTTTTGACACCTTTTGAATCTCTTCATATTTTTCACACCTTTTGAAGCTCTTCATATATTTCACACCTTTTCAGGCTTTTCATGTTTTTCAACAACGCTTCATGATCCTCCTACTTTCTGAGCGTTTCATGCTCCTCATATTTTTGAAACCTTTTGAATCTCTTCATGTATTTCACACCTTTTCAGGCTCTTCATGTTTTTGAACACCGCTTCACGCTCCTCTTATTTTTCAGACCGTTTCATGCTCCTCATGTATTCCACACATTTTGAAGCTCTTCATATTTTTCACACCTTTTCAGGCTCTTCATGTTTTTCGAAGCTTTTCAGGCTCTTCATGTTCTTGAACACCGTTTCATGCTCCTCCTATTTTTCAGTCCGTTTCATGCTCCGCCTATTTTTCAGACCGTTTCAACTCATCTCATTTTTGACAGCTTTTGAAATTTTTCATATTTTTCACAACTTTTGAAGCTCTTCATGTTTTTCAACACCGCTTCTTGCTTCTCTTATTTTTCAGACCGTTTCATGCTCCTCATATTTGTCACACCTTTTGAAGCTCTTCATATTTTTCACACCTTTTCAGGCTCTTCATATTTTTCACAGCTTTTCAGGCTCTTCATGTTTTTGAACACCGCTTCATGCTCCTCCTATTTTTCAGACCGTTTCATGCTCCTCATGTATTTCACAACTTTTGAAGCTCTTTATATTTTTCACACCTTTTCAGGCTCTTCATGTTTTTCAACGCCACTTCATGCTCCTCCTATTTTTCAGACCGCTTCATGCTCATCTCATTTTTACCACCTTTTGAAGCTCTTCATATTTTTCACACCTTTTCAGGCTCTTCATGTTTTTGAACACAGCTTCATGCTCCTCCTATTTTTCAGACCGTTTCAAGCTCCTCATATTTCTGACAACCTTTGAAGCTCTTCATATATTTCACATCTTTTCAGACTCTTCATGTTTTTAACACCACTTCATGCTCCTCCTATTTTTCAGACAGTTTCATTCTCCTCATGTATTTTACACCTTTTGAAGCTCTTCAAATTTTTAACACCTTTTCAGGCTCTTCATGATTTTCAACACCGCTTCATGCTCCTCCTATTTTTCAGATTGTTTCATGTTCCTCATATTTTTGAAACCTTTTCAAGCTCTTCATATTTTTCACACCTTTTCAGGCTCTTCAAGTTTCTCAATACAACTTCATGCTCCTTCTATTTTTCAGACCGTTTCATGCTCCTCATGTATTTCACACCTTTTGAGGCTCTTCATATTTTTCACACCTATTCAGGCTCTTCATCTTTTTGAACACCATTTCATGCTCCTCCTATTTTTCAGACCGTTTCATGCTCCTCATATTTTTAACACCTTTTGAAGCTCCTCATATTTTTCACACCTTTTGAAGCTCTTTATATATTTCACACTTTTTCAGGCTCTTCATGTTTTTCAACACCACTTCATGCTCCTCCTATTTTTCACACCGTTTCTTGCTCATCTCATTTTTTACAGCTTTTGAAGCTCTTCATATTTTTCACACCTTTTGAAGCTCTTCATATTTTTCACACCTTTTCAGGCTCTTCATGTATTTGAACACCATTTCATGCTCCTCCTATTTTTCAGACCGTTTCATGCTCCTCATATATTTGACACATTTTGAAGTTCTTCAGGTTTTTCACACCTTTTCAGGCTCTTCATGTTTTTGAACACCGCTTCAAGCTCCTCCTATTTTTCAAACCGTTTCATGTTCGTCATGTATTTTACACCTTTTGAATCTCTTCATATTTTTCACACCTTTTCAAGCTCTTCATGTTTTGAATGCTGTTTCATGCTCCTCCTATTTTTCAGACGTTTCATGCTCCTCATATTTTTGACACGTTTTAAGCTCCCCATATTTTTCACACTTTTTGAAACTCTTCATATATTTCACACTTTTTCAAGCTCTTCATGTTTTTTAACACCACTCCATGCTCTTCATATTTTTCACACCTTTTGAAGCTCTTCATATTTTTCACACCTTTTGAAGCTCTTCATATGTTTCACACCTTTTCAGGCTCTTCATGTTTTTGAAATCCGTTTCATGCTCCTCCTATATTTCTGACCGTTTCAATCTCTTCATATTTTTGACACCTTTTGAAGTTCTTCATATTTTTCACACCTTTTGAAGCTCTTCATATTTTTCACACCTTTTGAAGCTCTTCATATTTTTCACACCTTTTCAGGCTCTTCATATTTTTGAAATCCGTTTCATGCTCCTCCTATATTTCTGACCGTTTCATGCTCCTCATATTTTTAACACCTTTTGAAGCTCCTCATATTTTTCACACCTTTTGAAGCTCTTTATATATTTCACACCTTTTCAGGCTCTTCATGTTTTTCAACACCACTTCATGCTCCTCCTATTTTTCAGACCGTTTCATGCTCATCTAATTTTTGACATCTTTTGAAGCTCTTCATATTTTTCACAACTTTTCAGTCTCTTCATGTTTTTGAACACCGCTTCATGCTCCTCCTATTTTTCAGATCGTTTCATACTCCTCATAATTTTGAGACCTTTTGAAGCTCTTCATGTATTTCACACCTTTTGAGGCTCTTCATGTTTTAGGACAACGCTTCATGCTCCTACTATTTTTCCGACCATATCATGCTCCTCATATTTTTCACACCTTTTGAAGCTCTTCATATTTTTCACACCTTTTCAGGCTGTTCATATTTTTGAACACCACTTCATGCTCCTCCTATTTTTCAGACCTTTTCATGCTCATCTCATTTTTGACAACTTTTGAAGCTCTTCATATTTTTCACACCTTTTGAAGCTCTTCATATTTTTCACACCTTTTCAGGCTCCTGATATTTTGCAACACCGCTTCATGCTCCTCCTATTTTTCAGACCGTTTCAATCTCCTCATATTTTTGACAGCTTTTGATGCTCTTCATATTTTTCACACCTTTTCAGGCTCTTCATTTTTTCAACACCGCTTCATGCTCCTCCTGTTTTTCAGACCGTTTCATGCTCATCTCATTTTTGACACCTTTGGAGGCTTTTCATATTTTTCACAACTTTTCAGGCTCTTCATGTTTTTGAACACCGCTTCATGCTCCTCCTATTTTTCAGACCGTATCATGCTCCTCATATTTTTCACACCTTTTGAAGCTCTTCATAATTTTCACACCTTTCAGGCTCTTCATATTTTTGAACACCACTTCATCCTCCTCCTATTTTTCAGACCGTTTCTTGCTCCTCATGTATTTCACACCTTTTGAAGCTCTTCATATTTTTCTCACCTTTTCAGGCTCTTGATGTTTTTCCACACCACTTCATGCTTCTCCTATTTTTCAACCCGTTTCATGCTCCTCATGTATTTCACACCTTTTGAAGCTCTTCATATTTCTCACACCTTTTCAGGCTCTTCATGTTTTTGAACATTGCTTCATGCTCCTCCTATTTTTCAGACCGTTTCATGCTCCTCATATTTTTGACACTCTTTGAAGCTCTTTATATTTTTCACACCTTTTCAGGCTCTTCATGTTTTTGAACACCGCTTCATGATCCTCCTATTTTTCAGACCGTTTCATGCTCCTCATATTTTTGACACCTTTTGAAGCTCTTCATATTTTTCACACCTTTTCAGCCTCTTCATGTTTTTCAACACCACTTCATGCTCGTCCTATTTTTCAGACCGTTTCATGCTCCTCATATTTTTGACACCTTTTGAAGCTCTTCACATTGTTCACACCTTTTCAGGCTCTTCATGTTTTTGAACACAGTTTCAACCTGTTCCGAATTTTCAGACCGTGTCATGCTCCTCATATTTTTGACACCTTTTGAAGCTCTTCATATTTCTCACACGTTTTCACGCTCTTCATGTTTTTCATCACAGCATTATGCTCCTCCTCTTTTTCAGACCGTTTCATGCTCCTAATATTTTTGACACCTTTTGAAGCTCCTCATATTTTTTACACCTTTTGAAGCTCTTCATATTATTCACACCTTTTCAGGCTCTTCATGTTTTTGAACACAGTTTCAAACTGTTCCTAATTTTCAGACCGTTTCATGCTCCTCATGTATTTCACACCTTTTGAAGCTCTTCGTATGTTTCACACCTTTTCAGGTTCTTCATGTTTTTGAGCACCACTTCATGCTGCTCCTGTTTTTCAAACCGTTTCATGCTCCTCATAGTTTTAACACATTTTGAAGCTGTTCATATTTTACACCATTTGAGGCTCTTCATGTTTTTCAACAACGCTTCATGCTCCTCCTATTTTTCAGACCGTTTCATGCTCCTCATGTATTTCACACCTTTGGAAGCTCTTCATAATGTTCACACCTTTTCAGGCTCTTCATGTTTTTCAACACCGTTTCATGCTCCCCCAATTTTTCAGACCGTTCCATGCTCCTCATAATTTTGACACCTTTTGAAACTCTTCATATTTTTCACACCTTTTCAGGCTTTTCATGTTTTTCAACACCACTTCATGATCCTCCTATTTATCAGAGCGTTTCATGCTCCTCATATATTTGACACCTTTTGAATCTCTTCATATATTTCACACCTTTTCAGGCTCTTCATGTTTTGGAACACCGCTTCATGCTCCTCCTAATTTTCAGACCGTTTCATGCTCCTCATCTATTTCACAGCTTTTGAAGCTCTTCATATTTTTTAAACCTTTTGAAGCTCTTCTTATTTTTCACACCTTTTCAGGCTCTTCATATTTTTGAACACTGTTTCATGCTCCTCTTATTTTTCAGACCGTTTCATGCTCCTCATGTATTCCACACATTTTGAAGCTCTTCATATTTTTCACACCTTTTGAAGCTCTTCATATTTTTCACACCTTTTCAGGCTTTTCATGTTTTTCAACACCGCTTCATGCTGCTCTTATTTTTCAGACCTTTCCATACTCCTCATATATTTGACACCTTTTGAAGCTCTTCATATTTTTCACACCTTTTGAAGCTCTTCATATTTTTCACAGCTTTTCAGGCACTTCATGTTTTTCAACACCGCTTCATGCTCCTCCTATTTTTCAGTCCAGTTCATGCTCCTCATATTTTTGACACCTTTTGAATCTCTTCATATTTTTCACACCTTTTGAAGCTCTTCATATATTTCACACCTTTTCAGGCTTTTCATGTTTTTCAACAACGCTTCATGATCCTCCTACTTTCTGAGCGTTTCATGCTCCTCATATTTTTGAAACCTTTTGAATCTCTTCATGTATTTCACACCTTTTCAGGCTCTTCATGTTTTTGAACACCGCTTCACGCTCCTCTTATTTTTCAGACCGTTTCATGCTCCTCATGTATTCCACACATTTTGAAGCTCTTCATATTTTTCACACCTTTTCAGGCTCTTCATGTTTTTCGAAGCTTTTCAGGCTCTTCATGTTCTTGAACACCGTTTCATGCTCCTCCTATTTTTCAGTCCGTTTCATGCTCCGCCTATTTTTCAGACCGTTTCAACTCATCTCATTTTTGACAGCTTTTGAAATTTTTCATATTTTTCACAACTTTTGAAGCTCTTCATGTTTTTCAACACCGCTTCTTGCTTCTCTTATTTTTCAGACCGTTTCATGCTCCTCATATTTGTCACACCTTTTGAAGCTCTTCATATTTTTCACACCTTTTCAGGCTCTTCATATTTTTCACAGCTTTTCAGGCTCTTCATGTTTTTGAACACCGCTTCATGCTCCTCCTATTTTTCAGACCGTTTCATGCTCCTCATGTATTTCACAACTTTTGAAGCTCTTTATATTTTTCACACCTTTTCAGGCTCTTCATGTTTTTCAACGCCACTTCATGCTCCTCCTATTTTTCAGACCGCTTCATGCTCATCTCATTTTTACCACCTTTTGAAGCTCTTCATATTTTTCACACCTTTTCAGGCTCTTCATGTTTTTGAACACAGCTTCATGCTCCTCCTATTTTTCAGACCGTTTCAAGCTCCTCATATTTCTGACAACCTTTGAAGCTCTTCATATATTTCACATCTTTTCAGACTCTTCATGTTTTTAACACCACTTCATGCTCCTCCTATTTTTCAGACAGTTTCATTCTCCTCATGTATTTTACACCTTTTGAAGCTCTTCAAATTTTTAACACCTTTTCAGGCTCTTCATGATTTTCAACACCGCTTCATGCTCCTCCTATTTTTCAGATTGTTTCATGTTCCTCATATTTTTGAAACCTTTTCAAGCTCTTCATATTTTTCACACCTTTTCAGGCTCTTCAAGTTTCTCAATACAACTTCATGCTCCTTCTATTTTTCAGACCGTTTCATGCTCCTCATGTATTTCACACCTTTTGAGGCTCTTCATATTTTTCACACCTATTCAGGCTCTTCATCTTTTTGAACACCATTTCATGCTCCTCCTATTTTTCAGACCGTTTCATGCTCCTCATATTTTTAACACCTTTTGAAGCTCCTCATATTTTTCACACCTTTTGAAGCTCTTTATATATTTCACACTTTTTCAGGCTCTTCATGTTTTTCAACACCACTTCATGCTCCTCCTATTTTTCACACCGTTTCTTGCTCATCTCATTTTTTACAGCTTTTGAAGCTCTTCATATTTTTCACACCTTTTGAAGCTCTTCATATTTTTCACACCTTTTCAGGCTCTTCATGTATTTGAACACCATTTCATGCTCCTCCTATTTTTCAGACCGTTTCATGCTCCTCATATATTTGACACATTTTGAAGTTCTTCAGGTTTTTCACACCTTTTCAGGCTCTTCATGTTTTTGAACACCGCTTCAAGCTCCTCCTATTTTTCAAACCGTTTCATGTTCGTCATGTATTTTACACCTTTTGAATCTCTTCATATTTTTCACACCTTTTCAAGCTCTTCATGTTTTGAATGCTGTTTCATGCTCCTCCTATTTTTCAGACGTTTCATGCTCCTCATATTTTTGACACGTTTTAAGCTCCCCATATTTTTCACACTTTTTGAAACTCTTCATATATTTCACACTTTTTCAAGCTCTTCATGTTTTTTAACACCACTCCATGCTCTTCATATTTTTCACACCTTTTGAAGCTCTTCATATTTTTCACACCTTTTGAAGCTCTTCATATTTTTCACACCTTTTCAGGCTCTTCATGTTTTTGAAATCCGTTTCATGCTCCTCCTATATTTCTGACCGTTTCAATCTCTTCATATTTTTGACACCTTTTGAAGTTCTTCATATTTTTCACACCTTTTGAAGCTCTTCATATTTTTCACACCTTTTGAAGCTCTTCATATTTTTCACACCTTTTCAGGCTCTTCATATTTTTGAAATCCGTTTCATGCTCCTCCTATATTTCTGACCGTTTCATGCTCCTCATATTTTTAACACCTTTTGAAGCTCCTCATATTTTTCACACCTTTTGAAGCTCTTTATATATTTCACACCTTTTCAGGCTCTTCATGTTTTTCAACACCACTTCATGCTCCTCCTATTTTTCAGACCGTTTCATGCTCATCTAATTTTTGACATCTTTTGAAGCTCTTCATATTTTTCACAACTTTTCAGTCTCTTCATGTTTTTGAACACCGCTTCATGCTCCTCCTATTTTTCAGATCGTTTCATACTCCTCATAATTTTGAGACCTTTTGAAGCTCTTCATGTATTTCACACCTTTTGAGGCTCTTCATGTTTTAGGACAACGCTTCATGCTCCTACTATTTTTCCGACCATATCATGCTCCTCATATTTTTCACACCTTTTGAAGCTCTTCATATTTTTCACACCTTTTCAGGCTGTTCATATTTTTGAACACCACTTCATGCTCCTCCTATTTTTCAGACCTTTTCATGCTCATCTCATTTTTGACAACTTTTGAAGCTCTTCATATTTTTCACACCTTTTGAAGCTCTTCATATTTTTCACACCTTTTCAGGCTCCTGATATTTTGCAACACCGCTTCATGCTCCTCCTATTTTTCAGACCGTTTCAATCTCCTCATATTTTTGACAGCTTTTGATGCTCTTCATATTTTTCACACCTTTTCAGGCTCTTCATTTTTTCAACACCGCTTCATGCTCCTCCTGTTTTTCAGACCGTTTCATGCTCATCTCATTTTTGACACCTTTGGAGGCTTTTCATATTTTTCACAACTTTTCAGGCTCTTCATGTTTTTGAACACCGCTTCATGCTCCTCCTATTTTTCAGACCGTATCATGCTCCTCATATTTTTCACACCTTTTGAAGCTCTTCATAATTTTCACACCTTTCAGGCTCTTCATATTTTTGAACACCACTTCATCCTCCTCCTATTTTTCAGACCGTTTCTTGCTCCTCATGTATTTCACACCTTTTGAAGCTCTTCATATTTTTCTCACCTTTTCAGGCTCTTGATGTTTTTCCACACCACTTCATGCTTCTCCTATTTTTCAACCCGTTTCATGCTCCTCATGTATTTCACACCTTTTGAAGCTCTTCATATTTCTCACACCTTTTCAGGCTCTTCATGTTTTTGAACATTGCTTCATGCTCCTCCTATTTTTCAGACCGTTTCATGCTCCTCATATTTTTGACACTCTTTGAAGCTCTTTATATTTTTCACACCTTTTCAGGCTCTTCATGTTTTTGAACACCGCTTCATGATCCTCCTATTTTTCAGACCGTTTCATGCTCCTCATATTTTTGACACCTTTTGAAGCTCTTCATATTTTTCACACCTTTTCAGCCTCTTCATGTTTTTCAACACCACTTCATGCTCGTCCTATTTTTCAGACCGTTTCATGCTCCTCATATTTTTGACACCTTTTGAAGCTCTTCACATTGTTCACACCTTTTCAGGCTCTTCATGTTTTTGAACACAGTTTCAACCTGTTCCGAATTTTCAGACCGTGTCATGCTCCTCATATTTTTGACACCTTTTGAAGCTCTTCATATTTCTCACACGTTTTCACGCTCTTCATGTTTTTCATCACAGCATTATGCTCCTCCTCTTTTTCAGACCGTTTCATGCTCCTAATATTTTTGACACCTTTTGAAGCTCCTCATATTTTTTACACCTTTTGAAGCTCTTCATATTATTCACACCTTTTCAGGCTCTTCATGTTTTTGAACACAGTTTCAAACTGTTCCTAATTTTCAGACCGTTTCATGCTCCTCATGTATTTCACACCTTTTGAAGCTCTTCGTATGTTTCACACCTTTTCAGGTTCTTCATGTTTTTGAGCACCACTTCATGCTGCTCCTGTTTTTCAAACCGTTTCATGCTCCTCATAGTTTTAACACATTTTGAAGCTGTTCATATTTTACACCATTTGAGGCTCTTCATGTTTTTCAACAACGCTTCATGCTCCTCCTATTTTTCAGACCGTTTCATGCTCCTCATGTATTTCACACCTTTGGAAGCTCTTCATAATGTTCACACCTTTTCAGGCTCTTCATGTTTTTCAACACCGTTTCATGCTCCCCCAATTTTTCAGACCGTTCCATGCTCCTCATAATTTTGACACCTTTTGAAACTCTTCATATTTTTCACACCTTTTCAGGCTTTTCATGTTTTTCAACACCACTTCATGATCCTCCTATTTATCAGAGCGTTTCATGCTCCTCATATATTTGACACCTTTTGAATCTCTTCATATATTTCACACCTTTTCAGGCTCTTCATGTTTTGGAACACCGCTTCATGCTCCTCCTAATTTTCAGACCGTTTCATGCTCCTCATCTATTTCACAGCTTTTGAAGCTCTTCATATTTTTTAAACCTTTTGAAGCTCTTCTTATTTTTCACACCTTTTCAGGCTCTTCATATTTTTGAACACTGTTTCATGCTCCTCTTATTTTTCAGACCGTTTCATGCTCCTCATGTATTCCACACATTTTGAAGCTCTTCATATTTTTCACACCTTTTGAAGCTCTTCATATTTTTCACACCTTTTCAGGCTTTTCATGTTTTTCAACACCGCTTCATGCTGCTCTTATTTTTCAGACCTTTCCATACTCCTCATATATTTGACACCTTTTGAAGCTCTTCATATTTTTCACACCTTTTGAAGCTCTTCATATTTTTCACAGCTTTTCAGGCACTTCATGTTTTTCAACACCGCTTCATGCTCCTCCTATTTTTCAGTCCAGTTCATGCTCCTCATATTTTTGACACCTTTTGAATCTCTTCATATTTTTCACACCTTTTGAAGCTCTTCATATATTTCACACCTTTTCAGGCTTTTCATGTTTTTCAACAACGCTTCATGATCCTCCTACTTTCTGAGCGTTTCATGCTCCTCATATTTTTGAAACCTTTTGAATCTCTTCATGTATTTCACACCTTTTCAGGCTCTTCATGTTTTTGAACACCGCTTCACGCTCCTCTTATTTTTCAGACCGTTTCATGCTCCTCATGTATTCCACACATTTTGAAGCTCTTCATATTTTTCACACCTTTTCAGGCTCTTCATGTTTTTCGAAGCTTTTCAGGCTCTTCATGTTCTTGAACACCGTTTCATGCTCCTCCTATTTTTCAGTCCGTTTCATGCTCCGCCTATTTTTCAGACCGTTTCAACTCATCTCATTTTTGACAGCTTTTGAAATTTTTCATATTTTTCACAACTTTTGAAGCTCTTCATGTTTTTCAACACCGCTTCTTGCTTCTCTTATTTTTCAGACCGTTTCATGCTCCTCATATTTGTCACACCTTTTGAAGCTCTTCATATTTTTCACACCTTTTCAGGCTCTTCATATTTTTCACAGCTTTTCAGGCTCTTCATGTTTTTGAACACCGCTTCATGCTCCTCCTATTTTTCAGACCGTTTCATGCTCCTCATGTATTTCACAACTTTTGAAGCTCTTTATATTTTTCACACCTTTTCAGGCTCTTCATGTTTTTCAACGCCACTTCATGCTCCTCCTATTTTTCAGACCGCTTCATGCTCATCTCATTTTTACCACCTTTTGAAGCTCTTCATATTTTTCACACCTTTTCAGGCTCTTCATGTTTTTGAACACAGCTTCATGCTCCTCCTATTTTTCAGACCGTTTCAAGCTCCTCATATTTCTGACAACCTTTGAAGCTCTTCATATATTTCACATCTTTTCAGACTCTTCATGTTTTTAACACCACTTCATGCTCCTCCTATTTTTCAGACAGTTTCATTCTCCTCATGTATTTTACACCTTTTGAAGCTCTTCAAATTTTTAACACCTTTTCAGGCTCTTCATGATTTTCAACACCGCTTCATGCTCCTCCTATTTTTCAGATTGTTTCATGTTCCTCATATTTTTGAAACCTTTTCAAGCTCTTCATATTTTTCACACCTTTTCAGGCTCTTCAAGTTTCTCAATACAACTTCATGCTCCTTCTATTTTTCAGACCGTTTCATGCTCCTCATGTATTTCACACCTTTTGAGGCTCTTCATATTTTTCACACCTATTCAGGCTCTTCATCTTTTTGAACACCATTTCATGCTCCTCCTATTTTTCAGACCGTTTCATGCTCCTCATATTTTTAACACCTTTTGAAGCTCCTCATATTTTTCACACCTTTTGAAGCTCTTTATATATTTCACACTTTTTCAGGCTCTTCATGTTTTTCAACACCACTTCATGCTCCTCCTATTTTTCACACCGTTTCTTGCTCATCTCATTTTTTACAGCTTTTGAAGCTCTTCATATTTTTCACACCTTTTGAAGCTCTTCATATTTTTCACACCTTTTCAGGCTCTTCATGTATTTGAACACCATTTCATGCTCCTCCTATTCTTCAGACCGTTTCATGCTCCTCATATATTTGACACATTTTGAAGTTCTTCAGGTTTTTCACACCTTTTCAGGCTCTTCATGTTTTTGAACACCGCTTCAAGCTCCTCCTATTTTTCAAACCGTTTCATGTTCGTCATGTATTTTACACCTTTTGAATCTCTTCATATTTTTCACACCTTTTCAAGCTCTTCATGTTTTGAATGCTGTTTCATGCTCCTCCTATTTTTCAGACGTTTCATGCTCCTCATATTTTTGACACGTTTTAAGCTCCCCATATTTTTCACACTTTTTGAAACTCTTCATATATTTCACACTTTTTCAAGCTCTTCATGTTTTTTAACACCACTCCATGCTCTTCATATTTTTCACACCTTTTGAAGCTCTTCATATTTTTCACACCTTTTGAAGCTCTTCATATTTTTCACACCTTTTCAGGCTCTTCATGTTTTTGAAATCCGTTTCATGCTCCTCCTATATTTCTGACCGTTTCAATCTCTTCATATTTTTGACACCTTTTGAAGTTCTTCATATTTTTCACACCTTTTGAAGCTCTTCATATTTTTCACACCTTTTGAAGCTCTTCATATTTTTCACACCTTTTCAGGCTCTTCATATTTTTGAAATCCGTTTCATGCTCCTCCTATATTTCTGACCGTTTCATGCTCCTCATATTTTTAACACCTTTTGAAGCTCCTCATATTTTTCACACCTTTTGAAGCTCTTTATATATTTCACACCTTTTCAGGCTCTTCATGTTTTTCAACACCACTTCATGCTCCTCCTATTTTTCAGACCGTTTCATGCTCATCTAATTTTTGACATCTTTTGAAGCTCTTCATATTTTTCACAACTTTTCAGTCTCTTCATGTTTTTGAACACCGCTTCATGCTCCTCCTATTTTTCAGATCGTTTCATACTCCTCATAATTTTGAGACCTTTTGAAGCTCTTCATGTATTTCACACCTTTTGAGGCTCTTCATGTTTTAGGACAACGCTTCATGCTCCTACTATTTTTCCGACCATATCATGCTCCTCATATTTTTCACACCTTTTGAAGCTCTTCATATTTTTCACACCTTTTCAGGCTGTTCATATTTTTGAACACCACTTCATGCTCCTCCTATTTTTCAGACCTTTTCATGCTCATCTCATTTTTGACAACTTTTGAAGCTCTTCATATTTTTCACACCTTTTGAAGCTCTTCATATTTTTCACACCTTTTCAGGCTCCTGATATTTTGCAACACCGCTTCATGCTCCTCCTATTTTTCAGACCGTTTCAATCTCCTCATATTTTTGACAGCTTTTGATGCTCTTCATATTTTTCACACCTTTTCAGGCTCTTCATTTTTTCAACACCGCTTCATGCTCCTCCTGTTTTTCAGACCGTTTCATGCTCATCTCATTTTTGACACCTTTGGAGGCTTTTCATATTTTTCACAACTTTTCAGGCTCTTCATGTTTTTGAACACCGCTTCATGCTCCTCCTATTTTTCAGACCGTATCATGCTCCTCATATTTTTCACACCTTTTGAAGCTCTTCATAATTTTCACACCTTTCAGGCTCTTCATATTTTTGAACACCACTTCATCCTCCTCCTATTTTTCAGACCGTTTCTTGCTCCTCATGTATTTCACACCTTTTGAAGCTCTTCATATTTTTCACACCTTTTCAGGCTCTTGATGTTTTTCCACACCACTTCATGCTTCTCCTATTTTTCAACCCGTTTCATGCTCCTCATGTATTTCACACCTTTTGAAGCTCTTCATATTTCTCACACCTTTTCAGGCTCTTCATGTTTTTGAACATTGCTTCATGCTCCTCCTATTTTTCAGACCGTTTCATGCTCCTCATATTTTTGACACTCTTTGAAGCTCTTTATATTTTTCACACCTTTTCAGGCTCTTCATGTTTTTGAACACCGCTTCATGATCCTCCTATTTTTCAGACCGTTTCATGCTCCTCATATTTTTGACACCTTTTGAAGCTCTTCATATTTTTCACACCTTTTCAGCCTCTTCATGTTTTTCAACACCACTTCATGCTCGTCCTATTTTTCAGACCGTTTCATGCTCCTCATATTTTTGACACCTTTTGAAGCTCTTCACATTGTTCACACCTTTTCAGGCTCTTCATGTTTTTGAACACAGTTTCAACCTGTTCCGAATTTTCAGACCGTGTCATGCTCCTCATATTTTTGACACCTTTTGAAGCTCTTCATATTTCTCACACGTTTTCACGCTCTTCATGTTTTTCATCACAGCATTATGCTCCTCCTCTTTTTCAGACCGTTTCATGCTCCTAATATTTTTGACACCTTTTGAAGCTCCTCATATTTTTTACACCTTTTGAAGCTCTTCATATTATTCACACCTTTTCAGGCTCTTCATGTTTTTGAACACAGTTTCAAACTGTTCCTAATTTTCAGACCGTTTCATGCTCCTCATGTATTTCACACCTTTTGAAGCTCTTCGTATGTTTCACACCTTTTCAGGTTCTTCATGTTTTTGAGCACCACTTCATGCTGCTCCTGTTTTTCAAACCGTTTCATGCTCCTCATAGTTTTAACACATTTTGAAGCTGTTCATATTTTACACCATTTGAGGCTCTTCATGTTTTTCAACAACGCTTCATGCTCCTCCTATTTTTCAGACCGTTTCATGCTCCTCATGTATTTCACACCTTTGGAAGCTCTTCATAATGTTCACACCTTTTCAGGCTCTTCATGTTTTTCAACACCGTTTCATGCTCCCCCAATTTTTCAGACCGTTCCATGCTCCTCATAATTTTGACACCTTTTGAAGCTCCTCATAATTTTCACACCTTTTGAAGTTCTTCATATTTTTCACACCTTTTGATGCTCTTCATATTTTTCACAACTTTTCAGGCTCTTCATGTTTTTGAACACCGTTTCATGCTCCTCCTATATTTCAGACCATTTCATGCTCCTCATATTTTTGACACCATTTGAAGCTCTTCATATTTTTCACTTCTTTTCAGGCTCTTCATGTTTTTCAACACCGATTCATGCTCCTCCTATTTTTCAGATCGTTTCATGCTCCTCTCATTTCTGACACATTTTGTAGCTTTTCAAATATTTCACACATTTTCAGGCTCATCATATTTTTCAACACAACTTCATGCTCCCCCTATTTTTCAGACCGTTTCATGCTCATCTCATTTTTAACATCTTGTCAAACTCTTAATATTTTTCCAAGCTTTTGAAGCTCTTCATATTTTCCACACTTTTTCAGGCTCTTCAGGTTTTTCAATACCGCTTCTTGCTGCTCCTAATTTTCAGACCGTTTCATGCTCCTCACATTTTTGACACATTTTGAAGCTCTTCATATTTTTCAAACCTTTTCAGGCTCTTCATGTTTTTGAACACCACTTCATGCTCTTCCTATTTTTGACACATTTTGAAGCTCTTCATATTTTTGACACATTTTCAGGCTCTTCTTGTTTTTGAACACCGCTTCATGCTTCTCCTATTTTTCAGACGGTTTCATGCTCCTCATATTTTTCACACCTTTTGAAGCTCTTCATATATTTCACACCTTTTAAACCTCTTCATGTTTTTTAACACCGCTTCATGCTCCTCCTATTTTCAAGACCGTTTCATACTCCTCATATATTTCATACCTTTTGAAGCTCTTCATATTTTTCACACTTTTTCATGCTCTTCATGTTTTTCAACAACACTTCATGCTCCTCCTATTTTTTAGACCGTTTCAAGCTCCTCTTATGTTTGACACCTTTTGAAGCTCTTCATATTTTTCACAGCATTTCAGGCTGTTCATGTTTTTCAACACCACTTCATGATCCTCCTCTTTTTCAGACCGTTTCATACTCCTCATATTTTTGACACCTTTTGAAGTTCTTCATATATTTCACACCTTTTCAGGCTCTTCATGTTTTTGAACACCGCTTCATGTTCCTCCTATTTTTCAGACCGTTTCAGGCTCCTCATATATTTAACACCTTTTCTAGTTCTTCATATTTTTCACACCTTTTCAGGCTCTGCATGTTTTTTAACACCGCTTCATGCTCCTCCCATTTTTTAGACCGTTTCATGCTCCTCATATTTTTGACACCTTTTGAAGCTCTTGATATATTTCACACCTTCTCAGGCTCTTCATTTTTTTGAACACCATTTCTTGCTCCTCCTATTTTTCAGACCGTTTCATGCTCATCTCATTTTTGACACCTTTTGAAGCTCTTCATATATTTGACACCTTTTGAAGCTCTTCATATTTTTCACACTTTTTCAGGCTCTTCATGTTTTTCAACAACACTTCATGCTCCTCCTGTTTTTTAGACCGTTTCAAGCTCCTCTTATGTTTGACACCTTTTGAAGCTCTTCATATTTTTCACATCTTTTCAAGCACTTCATGTTTTTGAACACCGCTTCATGCTCCTCCTATTTTTCAGACTGTTACATGCTCCTCATATTTTTGACAGCTTTTGAAGCTCTTCATATATTTCACACCTTTTCAGGCTCTTCATGTTTTTGAACAATGCTTCATACTCCTCCTATTTTTCAGGTCGTTTCATGCTCCTCTTTTTTTTGACACCTTTTGAAGCTCTTCATATTTTTCACTCCTTTTCAGGCTCCACATGTTTTTGAACAGCGCATCATGCTCCTCCTATTTTCAGACCGTTTCATGCTCCTCATGTATTTCACACCTTTTGAAGCTCTTCATATTATTCAACTCCTTTTCAGGCTCTTCAGGTTTTTGAACATCATTTCATGCTGCTCCTACTTTTCAGATCGTTTCATGCTCCTCATATTTTTGACACCTTTAGAGGCTCTTCATATTTTTCACACCTTTTCAGGCTGTTCATGTTTTTCAACACCGCTTCATGATCCTCCTCTTTTTAAGACCGTTTCATGCTCCTCATATTTTTGACACTTGTTGAAGCTCTTCAGATATTTCACACCTTTTCAGGCTCTTCATCTTTTTCAACACGACTTCATCCTCCACATATTTTTCAGACGACTTCATGCTCATCTCATTTTTGACACCTTTTGAAGCTCTTCATATTTTTGACACCTTTTGAAGCTCTTCATATTTCTCACACTTTTTCAGGCTCTTCATGTTTTTCAACACCGCTTCATGCTCCTCCTCTTTTTCAGACCGTTTCATGCTCCTCATATTTTTGACACCTTTTGAAGCTCTTCATATATTTCACACCTTTTCAGTCTCGTCATTTTTCTGAACACCACTTCATGCTCCTCCTATTCTTCAGACCGTTTCATGCTCATCTCATTTTTGACATCTTTTGAAGCTCTTAATATTTTTCACACCTTTTGAAGCTCTTCATATTTTTCACACGTTTCAGGCTCTTCAAGTTTTTGAAACCGCTTCATGCTCCTCCTATTTTCAGACCGTTTCATGCTCCACATATTTTTGACACCTTTTGAAGCTCTTCATATATTTCACACCTTTTCAGTCTCGTCATTTTTCTGAACACCACTTCATGCTCCTCCTATTTTTCAGACCGTTTCATGCTCCACATGTATTTCACACCTTTTGAAGCTCCTCAAATTTTTCACACCTTTTCAGGCTCTTCATGTTTTTCAACACCGCTTCATGCTCCTCCTATTTTTCAGACCGTTTCATGCTCCACATATTTTTGACACCTTTTGAAGCTCTTCATATATTTCACACCTTTTCAGGCTCGTCATTTTTCTGAACACCACTTCATGCTCATCCTATTTTCCAGACCATTTCATGCTCCAGATATTTTTGACACCTTTTGAAGCTCTTCATATTTTTCACACCTTTTGAAGCTCTTCATATTTTTCACACCTTTTCAGGCTCTTCATGTTTTTTAAACCGCTTCATGCTCCTCCTATTTTTCACACATTTTGAAGTTCTTCATATTTTTCACACCTTTTCGGGCTCTTCATGTGTTTGAAAACCGTTTCATGCTCCTCCTCTTTTACAGACGGTTTCATGCTCCTCATGTACTTCACACCTTTTGAAGCTCTTCATATTTTACACACCTTTTGAAGCTCTTCATATTTTTCCCACCTTTTCTGGCTCTTCATGTTTTTGAAAACCGTTTCATGCTCCTCCTCTTTTACAGACGGTTTCATGCTCCTCATGTACTTCACACCTTATGAAGGTCTTCATATTTTTCACACCTTTTGAAGCTCTTCATATTTTTCACACCTTTTCGGGCTGTTCATGTTATTGAACCCGCCTCATACTCCTCCTATTTTTCAGACCGTTTAATGCTCCTCATGTATTTGAAAACTTTTGAAGCTCTTCATATTTTTCACAATTTTTCAAGCTCTTCATGTTTTTAAAACCGTTTCATGCTCCTCCTATTTTACAGATGGTTTCATGCTCCTCATATTTTTGACACCTTTGGAAGCTCTTCATATTTTTCACACCTTTTCGGGCTCTTCATGTTTTGAACACCGCTTCATGCTCCTTCTATTTTTCAGACCGTTTCATGCTCATCTCTGTTTTGACACATTTTGAAGCTCTTCATATTTTTCACACCTTTTTATGCTCTTCATATTTTTCACACCTTTTCAGTCTCTTCATGTTTTTACACCTTTTCCGGCTCTTCAGCTTTTTCAACACCGCTTCATGCTCCTCCTATTTTTCTGACCGTTTTGTTCCCCTCATTTTTTTGACACTTTTTGAAGCTCTTCATATATTTCACACATTGTCAGGCCCTTCATGTTTTTCAACACCGCCTCATTCTCCTCCTATTTTTCAAACCGTTTCATGCTCCTCATATTTTTGACACCTTTTGAAGCTCTTCATATTTTTCACACCTTTTCAGACTCTTCATATTTTTGAACACCGTTTCATGCTCCTCCTATTTTTCAGACCGTTTCATGCTCCTCATATTTATGACACCTTTTGAAGCTTTCATATTTTTCACACCATTTCTGGCTCTTCATGTTTTTGAACACCGTTTCATGCTTCTCCTATTTTTCAGACCGTTTCATGCTCCTCATATTTATGACACCTTTTGAAGCTTTCATATTTTTCACACCTTTTCTGGCTCTTCATGTTTTTGAACACCGTTTCATGCTCCTCCTATTTTTCAGACCGTTTCATGCTCCTCATATTTTTGACACCTTTGAAACTCTTCATATTTGTCACACCTTTTCAGGCTCTTCATATTTTTCAACACGACTTCATGCTCCTCCTATTTTTCAGACGGTTTCATGCTCTTCATATTTTTGACACATTTTGAAGCTCCTCCTATTTTTCACACCTTTTCAGGCTCTTCAAGTTTTTCAACACTGCTTCATGCTCCTCTTATTTTTTAGACCGTTTCATGCTCCTCATATTTTTGACACTTTTTTGAAGCTCTTCATACTTTTCACACCTTTTCAGGCTCTTCATGTCCTTCAAGACTGCTTCATGCTCCTCCTGTTTTTCAGACTGATTCATGCTCCAAATATTTTTGACACCTTTTGAAGCTCTTCATATATTTCACAACTTTTCAGGCTCTTCATGCTTTTCAACACCGCTTCATGCTCCTCCTATTTTTCAGACCGTTTCATGCTCCACATATTTTTGACACCTTTTGAAGCTCTTCATATATTTCACACCATTTCGATCTCTTCATGTTTTTCACACCTTTTCAGGCTCTTCATGTTTTTCAACACCCCTTCATGCTCCTTCTAGTTTTCAGACCGTTTCATGCTCCTCATATTTTTGACACATTTTGAAGCTCTTCGTATATTTCACACCTTTTGAAGCTCTAAATATTATTCACACATTTTCAGCCTCTTCATATTTTTGATCACCGTTTCATGCTCCTCCTATTTTTCAGACCGTTTCATGCCCCTCATATTTCTGACACGTTTTGAGGCTCTTCATATTTTTCCCACCATTCCAGGCTCTTCATGTTTTTCAACACCGCTTCATGCTCCTCCTATTTTTCAGAGAGTTTCATGCTCCTAATGTATTTCACACCTTTTGAAGCTCTTCATATTTTTCACACCTTTTCAGGCTCTTCATATTTTTGAACACAGCTTCATGCTCCTCCTATTTTTCAGACTGTTTCATGCTCCTCATATTTTTAACACCTTTTGAAGCTCTTCATATTTTTCACACCTTTTCAGGCTCTTCATGTTTTTGAACACCGCTTCATGCTCCTCCTATTTTTCAGAGAGTTTCATGCTCCTAATGTATTTCACTCCTTTTGAAGCTCTTCATATTTTTCACACCTTTTCAGGCTCTTCATGTTTTTCCACACCACTTCATGCTTCTATTTTTCAGCTCGTTTCATGCTCCTCATGTATTTCACACCTTTTGAAGCTCTTCATATTTTTCACACCTTTTCACTCTCTTCATGTTTTTCAACACCATTTCATGCCACATCTATTTTTCAGACCGTTTCATGCTCCTCATATTTTTGACACCTTTAGAAGCTCTTCATATTTTTCACACCTTTTCACTCTCTTCATGTTTTTCAACACCATTTCATGCCGCATCTATTTTTCAGACCGTTTCATGCTCCTCATATTTTTGACACCTTTAGAAGCTCTTCATATTTTTCACACCTTTTCAGGCTCTTCATGTTTCTCAACACAGCTTCATGCTCCTCCTATTTTTCAGACCCTTTCCTTCTCCTCATATTTTTGACACCTTTTGAAGCTCTTCATATATTTCACACCTTTTCAGTCTCTTCTTTTTTTTCAACACCACTTCATTCTCCTCCTATTTTTCAGACCGTTTGATGCTCATCTCATTTTTGATACCTTTTGAAGCTCTTCATATATTTCACACATTTTCAGGCTTTTCATGTTTTTGAACACCGCTTCATGCTCCTCCTATTTCTCAGACCGTTTCATGCTCCTCTTATTTTTGACACCTTTTGAAACTCTTCATATTTTTCACAAATTTTCAGGCTCTTCCTGTTTTTGAACACCGCTTCATGCTCCTCCTATTTTTCAGACCGTTTAATGCTCCTCATGTATTTCACACCTTTTGAAGCTCTTCATATTTTTCACACGTTTTCAGGCTCTTCATGTTTTTGAACATCGCTTCCTGCTCCTCCTATTTTTCAGAGAGTTTCATGCTTCTCATATTTTTGACAACCTTTGAAGCTCTTCATATTTTTCACATCTTTCAGGCTCTTCATGTTTTTGAATACCGCTTCATGCTCCTCCTATTTTTCAGACCGTTTCAAGCTCCTCATATTTTTGACACCTTTTGAAACTCTTCATATATTTCACACTTTTTCAGGGTCTTCATGTTTTTCAACACCGTTTCATGACACTCCTATTTTTCAGACCGTTTCATGCTCCTCATATTTTTCACACCTTTTGAAGCTCTTCATATTTTTCAACCTTTTTAGGCTCTTCAAGTTTTTGAACACGGTTTCATGCCCCTCCTATTTTTCAAACTGTGTCATGCTCATCTCATTTTTAACAACTTTTGAAGCTTTTCATATTTTTCACAGCTTTTGAAGCTCTTCATATTTCTCAAACGTTTTCAGGCTCTTCATGTTTTTCAACACCCCTTCTTGCTCATCCTATTTTTCAGACCGTTTCATGCTTCTCTCATTTCTGACACATTTTGAAGCTCTTCATATATTTCACACTTTTACAGGCTCTTCATGTTTTTCAACACCACTTCATGCTCCTCCTATGTTTCAGACCGTTTCATACTCATCTCGCTTTTGACACATTTTGAAGCTCTTCATATTTTCCACACCTTTTGAAGCTCTTCATATTATTCAAACGTTTTCAGGCTCTTAATCTTTTTCAACACCGCTTCTTGCTCCTCGTATTTTTCAGACCGTTTCATGCTTCTCATATTTTTGACACGTTTTGAAGCTCTTCATATTTTTCACACCTTTTCAGGCTCTTCATGTTTTTGACCACTGCTTCATGCTCCTCCTATTTTTCAGACTGGTTCATGCTCCTCATATTTTTGACACCTTTTGAAGCTCTTCATATTTTTCACACCTTTTCATGCTCTTCATGTTTTTGAACACCGCTTCATGCTCCTCCTATTTTTCAGACCGGTTCATGCTCCTCATATTTTTGACACCTTTTGAAGCTCTTCATATTTTTCACACCTTTTCATGTTCTTCATGTTTTTCAACACCACTTCATGCTTCTCCTATTTTTCAGACCGTTTCATGCTCCTCATATTTTTGACACCTTTTGAAACTCTTCATATTTTTCACACATTTTCAGGCTCTTCATGTTTTTCAACACCGTTTCATGCTCCTCATGTATTTCCAACCGTTTGAAGCTCTTCATATTTTTCACAACTTTTCAGGCTCTTCATGTTTTTGAACACGGTTTCATGCTCCTCCTATTTTTCAGACCGTTTCATGCTCCTCATGTATTTCCAACCGTTTGAAGCTCTTCATATTTTTCACAACTTTTCAGGCTCTTCATGTTTTTGAACACCGCTTCATGCTCCTCCTGTTTTTCAGACCGGTTCATGCTCCTCATATTTTTGACACCTTTTGAAGCTCTTCATATTTTTCACACTTTTTCAGGCTCTTTATGTTTTTTAACACCGCTTCATGCTCCTGCTATTTTTCAGTCCGTTTCATGCTCCTCCTATTTTTCACACCTTTTGAAGCTCTTCATATTTTTCACACCTTTTCAGGCTCTTCATGTTTTTGAACACCGCTTGATGCTCCTCCTATTTTTCAGACTTTTCCATGCTCCTCATGTATTTCACACGTTTTGAAGCTCTTCATATTTTTCACACCTTTTCAGCCTCTTCATGATTTTGAACACCGCTTCATGATCCTCCTATTTTTCAGAATGTTTCATGCTCCTCATATTTTTGACAACTTTTGAAGCTTTTCATATTTTTCACAACTTTTCAGGATCTTCATGTTTTTGAACAGAGCTTCATGCTCCTCCTATTTTTCAGACCGTATCGTACTCATCATATTTTTCACACCTTTTGAACCTCTTCATATTTTTCACACCTTTTCAGTCTCTTCATGTTTTTCAACACAACTTCATGCTCATCCTATTTTCCAGACCGTTTCATGTTCCTCAAGTATTTTACACCTTTTGAAGCTCTTCATATTTTTCACACCTTTTCAGGCTCTTCATGCATTTGAACACCCTTTCATGCTCCTCCTATTTTTCAGACCGTTTCATGCTCCTCATAGTTTTGACACCTTTTGAAGATCTTCAGATTTTTCACACCTTTTCAGGTTCTTCATGTTTTTCAACACCGCTTCATGCTCCTCCTTTTTTTCAGACCGTTTCATGCTCCTCATATTTTTGACACCTTTTGAAGCTCTTAATATATTTCACACCTTTTCAGACTCTTCATGATTTCCAACACCGCTTCATGCTCCTCATATTTTTCAGACCGTTTCATGCTCATCTCATTTTTATCACCTTTTGATGCTCTTCATATTTTTCACAACTTTTGAAGCTCTTCATATTTTTCACACGTTTTCAGGCTCTTCATGTTTTTCAACACCACTTCATGCTTCTCCTATTTTTTCAGACCGTTTCATGCTCCTCATATTTTTGACACCTTTTGAAGCTCTTCATATTTTATCCACCTTTTCAGGCTCTTCATGTTTTTCAACACCACTTCATGCTTCTCCTATTTTTCAGACCGTTTCATGCTCCTCATATTTTTGACACCTTTTGAAGCTCTTCATATTTTATCCACCTTTTCAGGCTCTTCATGTTTTTCAACACCGCTTAATGCTCTTCCTATTTTCCAGACCGTTTCATGCTCCTCATGTATTTCCAACCTTTTGAAGCTCTTCATATTTTTCACACCTTTGCAGGCTCCCCATGTTTTTCAACACGGCTTCATGATCCTCCTGTTTTTCAGACCGTTTCATGCTCCTCATATTTTGACACGTTTTGAAGATCTTCATATTTTTCACACATTTTCAGGCTCTTCATGTTTTTCAAAACCGATTCCTGCTCCTCCTATGTTTCAGACCGTTTCATCCTCCTCATATTTTGACACCTTTTGAAGCTCTTCATATTTTTCACACCTATTCAGTCTCTTCATGTTTTTAAACACTACTTCATGCTCCTCCTATTTTTCAGACCGATTCATGCTCCTCATGTATTTCACACCTTTTGAAGCTCTTCATATTTTACCCACATTTTCAGGCTCTTCATGTTTTTGAACACGGTTTCATGCTCCTCCTATTTTTCAAACTGTGTCATGCTCATCTAATTTTTAACATCTTTTGAAGCTCTTCATATTTTTCACAGCTTTTGAAGCTCTTCATATTTCTCAAACGTTTTCAGGCTCTTCATGTTTTTCAACACCCCTTCTTGCTCATCCTATTTTTCAGACCGTTTCATGCTTCTCTCATTTCTGACACATTTTGAAGCTCTTCATATATTTCACACATTATCAGGCTCTTCATGTTTTTCAACACCACTTCATGCTCCTCCTATTTTTCATACCGTTTCATACTCATCTCGCTTTTGACACATTTTGAAGCTCTTCATATTTTCCACACCTTTTGAAGCTCTTCATATTTTTCAAACGTTTTCAGGCTCTTAATCTTTTTCAACACCGCTTCTTGCTCCTCCTATTTTTCAGACCATTTCATGCTCCTCATATTTTTGACACGTTTTGAAGCTCTTCATATTTTTCACACCTTTTCAGGCTCTTCATGTTTTTGAACACTTTTTCATGCTCCTCCTATTTTTCAGACCGTTTCATGCTCCTCATATTTTTGACACCCTTTGAAGCTCTTCATATTTTTCACACCTTTTCAGGCTCTTCATGTTTTTCAAAACCGCTTCATGCTCCTCCTATTTTTCAGAGAGTTTCATGCTCCTCATGTATTTCACACCTTTTGAAGCTCTTCATATTTTTCACACCTTTTCAGGCTCTTCATGTTTTTGAACACCGTTTCATGCTGCTCCTATTTTTCAGGCCGTTTCATGCTCATCTCATTTTTGACATTTTTTGAAGCTCTTCATATTTTTCAGACCTTTTCAGGCTCTTCATGTTTTTCAAAACCGCTTCATGCTCCTCCTATTTTTCAGAGAGTTTCATGCTCCTCATGTATTTCACACCTTTTGAAGCTCTTCATATTTTTCACACCTTTTCAGCCTCTTCATGATTTTGAACACCACTTCATGATCCTCCTATTTTTCAGAATGTTTCATGCTCCTCATATTCTTGACAACTTTTGAAGCTTTTCATATTTTTCACAACTTTTCAGGATCTTCATGTTTTTGAACAGAGCTTCATGCTCCTCCTATTTTTCAGACCGTATCATACTCGTCATATTCTTCACACCTTTTGAACCTCTTCATATTTTTCACACCTTTTCAGTCTCTTCATGTTTTTCAACACAACTTCATGCTCATCCTATTTTCCAGACCGTTTCATGTTCCTCATGTATTTTACACCTTTTGAAGCTCTTCATATTTTTCACACCTTTTCAGGCTCTTCATGCATTTGAACACCCTTTCATGCTCCTCCTATTTTTCAGACCGTTTCATGCTCCTCATAGTTTTGACACCTTTTGAAGCTCTTCATATTTTTCACACCTTTTCAGGTTCTTCATGATTTCCAACACCGCTTCATGCTCCTCATATTTTTCAGACCGTTTCAGGCTCATCTCATTTTTATCACCTTTTGAAGCTCTTCATATTTTTCACACCTTTTGAGCTCTTCATATTTTTCACACGTTTTCAGGCTCTTCATGTTTTTCAACACCACTTCATGCTTCTCCTATTTTTCAGACCGTTTCATGCTCCTCATATTTTTGACACCTTTTGAAGCTCTTCATATTTTATCCACCTTTTCAGGCTCTTCATGTTTTTCAGCACCGCTTAATGCTCTTCCTATTTTCCAGACCGTTTCATGCTCCTCATGTATTTCCAACCTTTTGAAGCTCTTCATATTTTTAACAACTTTGCAGCCTCCCCATGTTTTTCAACCCGGCTTCATGATCCTCCTGTTTTTCAGACCGTTTCATGCTCCTCATATTTTGACACGTTTTGAAGATCTTCATATTTTTCACACATTTTCAGGCTCTTCATGTTTTTCAACACCGCTTCATGCTCCTCCTATTGTTCAGACCTGTTGATGCTCATCTCATTTTGACACCTTTTGAAGCTCCTCATGTTTTTCACATCTTTTGAAGCTCTTCATATTTTTCACACCTTTTCAGGCTCTTCATGATTTTCAACACCGCTTTATGCTCCTCCTATTTTTCAGACAGTTTCATGCACATCTCATTTTTCACACCTTTTGAAGCTCTTCATATTTTTCACACCTTTTGAAGTTCTTCATATTTTTCACATTTTTGAAGCTCTTCATATTTTTCACTTATTTTCAGGCTCTTCATGTTTTTCAACACCGCTTCATGCTCCTCCTATTTTTCAGACCGTTTCATACTCCTCATATTTTTGATATTTTTTGACAGTCTTCATATTTTTCACACATTTTCAGTCTCTTCATGTTTTTGAACACCGCTTCATGCTCCTCCTATTTTTCAGAACGTTTCATGCTCCTCATATTTTTCACACATTTTAAATCTCTTCATATTTTTCACAACTTTTCAGGCTCTTCATGTTTTTGAACACCGCTTCATCCTCCTCCTATTTTTCAGACCGTTTCATGCTCCTCCTATTTTTCAGACCGTTTCATTCTCCTCATATTTTCACAATTTTGGAAGCTCTTCATATTTTTCACACCTTTTCAGGCTCTTCATGTTTTTCATCACCACTTCATGCTCCTCCTATTTTTCAGACCGTTTCATGCTCCTCATATATTTGACACCTTTTGAAGGTCTTCATATTTTTGACACCTTTTCAGGCCCTTCATGTTTTTCAACACCGCATCATGCTCCTCCTATTTTTCAGACCGTTTCATGCTCCTCATATTTTGACACCTTTTGAAGCTCTTCATATGTTTCACACCTTTTCAGGCTCTTCTTCTTTTTGAACACCGTTTCATTCTCCTCCTATTTTTCAGACCGTTTCATGCTCGTCATATATTTGACACCTTTTGAAGCTCTTCATATTTTTGACACCTTTTCAGGCCCTTCATGTTTTTCAACACCGCTTCATGCTCCTCCTATTTTTCAGACCGTTTCATGCTCCTCATATTTTGACACCTTTTTAAGCTCTTCATATTTTTCAAACCTTTTCATGCTCTTCATCTTTTCCGAGACAGTTTCATTTTCATCCTATTTTTCAGACTGTTTCATGCTCCTCATGTTTTTGACACCTTTTGAATCTCTTTATATTTTTCACACATCTTCAGGCTCTTCATGTTTTTCACCCAGCTTCATGCTCCTCCAATTTTTCAGAAGGTTTCATGCTCTTCATATATTTGACACCTTTTGAAGCTTTTCATATTTTTCACACAATTTCAGGCGCTTCATGTTTTTCAACACCGCTTTATGCTCCTCCTATTTTTCAGACCGTTTCCTGCTGCACAGATTTTTACACATTTTGAAGCTCTCCATATTGTGGACACCTTTTCATGCTCTTCATGTTTTTCAACACCGCTTCATGCTCCTCCTATTTTTGAGACCTTTTCATTCTCCTCATATTTTTGACACCTTTTGAAACTCTTCATTATTTTCACACCTTTTCATGCTCTTCATCTTTGCAACACCGCTTCATGCTCCTCCTATTTTTCAGACCGTTTCATGCTCCTCATATTTTTGACACCTTTTGAAGCTCTTCATGTTTTTCACACCTTTTCAGGCTGTTCATGTTTTTCAACACCGCTTCATGCTCCTCCTTCTTTTCAGCCCGTATCATTCTCCTCATATTTTTCACATCTTTTGAAGCTCTTCATATATTACACAACTTTTTAGGCTCTTCATATTTTTCAACCCCGCTTCATGCTCCTCCTATTTTTCAGACCGTTTCATGTTCCTCATATTTTTGACACCTTTTGAAGCTCTTCATATATTTCACTCTTTTCAGGCTCTTCATGTTTTTCAACACCGTTTCATGCTCCTCCTATTTTTCAGACCGTTTCATGCTCCTAAAATTTGTGACACCTTTTGAAGCTCTTCATATATTTCACAACTTTTCAGGCTCTTCATATTTTTCAACACCGCTTCATTCTCCTCCTGTTTTTCAGAGCGTTTCAGGTTCCTCATATATTTCACGCCTTTTTAAGCTCTTCATATATTTCACACCTTTTGAGCCTCTTCATGTTTTCAACACCGCTTCATGCTACTCCTGTTTTTCAGACCGTTTCATGCTCTCATATTTTTGACACTTTTTGAAGCTCTT